>NC_058135.1:43859165-44025884 GCF_016433145.1 Gracilinanus agilis
CACATATCAATTAAATCTAATTTTTCTAGGACTTCATTCACCTCTCTGACCTCTTTCTTATTTATTTTTCGGTTTGATTTATCTAGATCTGACAGAGGAATATTTAGATCTCCCACTAGTATGGTTTTACTATCTATTTCCTTCTTGAGCTCTGCCAGTTTCTCCTTTATGAATTTGGGTGCTATGCCACTTGGTGCATATATATTGAGCAGTGTTATTTCCTCATTGTTTATACTGCCTTTAATCAGGATGTAATGACCTTCCCAGTCTTTTTTAATCATATCTATTTTGACTTTGGCTTTGTCAGAAATCATAATAGCCACTCCTGCCTTCTTTTTCTCATTTGACGCCCATTTGACACTCATTTGAGTTCTGGTTTTTTCCAAGGTCAAGCCCCCTGGTGGGCCCTCTTGCTTGATCCTCTGCTGGAGGTTTCTTTACAAGTCTCAGGGCGCTGCTTCCACAGTCGTATACCAGTCTGCACTGGTTCCCCACTTAGGCTTTAGTTCCTGGTTGTGTTTGCCTCCACCCACGCCTCTGCTCAGCCAGCACTCTCTGCGCCCAGCGTCCTGCTCGGGCGCGCGCGCTCAGATTTCGCGTGCTTTTTTTTGACTTAATGGGGTCCTAAGTCTAGCTGCTCTCAGGAACAGGTCCAGGAGCTGCTGATGACTCAATGGGTGCCCCAAACTTGCCCTATTTCTTTTTAGCTGGGTTCGGAGCTATAGATGAGTGTGGAGGGGGTGGGGGTGGGGCGGTTGCTCAGCCCGCGATTGAGTGAGAGCCCTTTATAGCCTGGAAATGTCTCGATTCCACGTACCTTCCACGCTTTGCCCTGTTGTGGGGTTCCTCCGTTCGTCTGGACTTGTTTTTATGTCCCCTTCAGGAGTTTTGTATGTTTCGGTCAGGAGAGGTTAAGAGCTGCTTCTTACTCTGCCGCCATCTTAACCCGGAACTCCTAAGTATGATATTATTCAAGGTAAGTAGGAATTATTGGCCTGAAATACAGAGATCATGAGATAGGCCACTCCATCTAATAATCATATATTCTGCTCTAATCATTTCCCCCTGCCCATATTTGGCCAGACTATTTTTGGGAGTAGAACAGTTGTTTCAAGATTTGAAGATCAAGTGATTAAATCCTTAGCCTTTAACTTCATTATCCCACTCTTGTGCATGTACTCACAAGAAAGTGTTCTTTATGGTCACAAAGAATTAAAACCATAGAGACTCCCCATTGATTGGGGGAATGGCTCAAAAACAACTGTTGTTTATTTTTTATTTTATTTTTACGACTTTGAATTTTTATATTTTAGAAATTTTTTCCATGGTTACATGATTCATGTTCTTACTCTCCCCTCCACCACCACCCCAAACCCCCATAGCCTACACACATTTCCACTGGTTTTAACATGTGTCATTGATCAAGACCTATTTCCATATTATTGATAATTGCACTGGTGTGGTCGTTTAGAGTCTACATCCTAATTATGTCTACATCCCAAATTATGTCTGCATCAACCCATGTGTTCAAGCAGTTGTTTTTCTTCTGTGTTTCCACTCCTGTAGTTCATCCTCTGAATGTGGGTAGTGTTCTTTTCCATAAATCCCTCAGAATTGTCCCGGATCATTGCATTGCTGCTAGTACAGAAGTCCATTACTTTTGATTTTACCACAGTATATCAGTCTCTGTGTATAGTGTTCTTCTGGCTCTGCTCCTTTCACTCTACATCAGTTCCTGGAGGTCTTTCCAATTCACATGGAATTCCTCCAGTTTATTTTTCTTTTAAGCACAATAGTATTCCATCACCAGTACATACCATAATTTGTTCAGCCATTCCCCAATTGAAGGGAAACCCTCGTTTTCCAGTTTTTTGCCACCACAAAGAGCACGGCTGTAAATATTTTTGTACAAGTCTTTTTCCTTATGATCTCTTTGGGGTGCAAACCCAACAATGATATGGCTGGATTAAAGGGCAGGCAGTCTTTTAGCTCTCTTTGGGCATAGTTCCAAATTGTCTTCCAGAATGGTTGGATCAGTTCACAACTCCACCAGCAGTGCATTAATGTCCCAGTTTTGCCACATCCCCTCCAGCATTCATTACTCTCCCCTGCTGTCATTTTAGCCAATCTGCTAGGTATAAAGTGGTACCTCAGAGTTGTTTTGATTTGCATTTCTCTAATTATTAGAGATTTAGAACACTTTCTCATGTGCTTATTGATAATTTTTATTTCTTCATCTGGAAATTGCCTATTCATGTCCCTTGCCCATTTATCGATTGGGAAATGGCTTGATTTTTTTATACAATTGATAGCTCCTTGTATATTTGAGTAATTAGACCTTTGTCAGAGTTTTTTGTTATAAAAATTTTTTCCCAGTTTATTGTTTCCCTTCTGATTTTGGTTGCATTATTTTTGTTTGTACAAAACCTTTTTAATTTAATGTAATCAAAATTATTGATTTCACATTTTGTAATTTTTTAAAACTCTTGCTTGGTTTTAAAATCTTTCCTTTCCCAGAGATCTGACTGGTATACTATTCTTTGTTCACCTAATTTATTTATAGTTTCTTTCTTTATATTCAAGTCATTTACCCATTCTGAATTTTCCCAGCATTTTTTGTCAAATCGTTGATTTTTGTCCCAAAAGTTGGGCTCTTTGGGTTTATCATACACTGTCTTACTGGTGTCACTTACTCTAAGGCTATTCCACTGATCCTCCCTTCTTTCTCTTAGCCAGTACCATATTGTTTTGATGACCACTGCTTTATAGTACAGTTTAAGATATGGTACTCTAGGCCACCTTCCTTCATGTTTTTTTTTTTTTTATTAGTTCCCTCGATATTCTTGATCTTTTGTTCTTCCAAATGAACTTTGTTATAGTATTTTCTAATTCAATAAAAAAGTTTTTTAGTAGTTTGATAGGTATGGCACTAAATAAGTAAATTAATTTGGGCAGAATGGTCATTTTTATTATGTTAGCTTGTCCTACCCATGAGCAATCAATGTTTTTCCAATTGTTTAGATCTAGTTTTAATTGTGTGGAAAGTGTTTTGTATTTGTGTTCATATAATTCCTGTGTTTGTTTTGCAACATATTTTATATTGTCTAGGGTGATTTTAAATGGTATTTCTCTTTCTAACTATTGCTGCTGTGATGTGTTGGAAATATATAGAAATTTTGATGGTTTATGTGCATTTATTTTGTATCTTACCACTTTGCTAAAGTTGTTGATTATTTCCAGTAGATTTTTAGTTGATTCTCTAGGATTTTTTAAGTAGACCATCATATCATCTGCAAAGAGTGATAGCTTAGTCTCCTCATTGCCTATTTTAATACCTTTAATTTATTTTTCTTTAATTGCTACTGCTAGTGTTTCTAGTACAACGTTAAATAATAGAGGTGGTAAATGGGCATCTTTGTTTCACTCTTGATCTTATTGGGAAGACGTCTAGTTTATCCCCATTGCAGATGATGCTTACTGATGGTTTTAGATATATACTGTTTATTATTTTTAGGAAAGGACCTTCTATTCCTATACTTTCCAGTGTTTTCAATAGGAATGGGTGTTGTATTTTGTCAAAGGCTTTTTCAGCATCTATTGAGATAATCATGTGATTTTTGTTTGTTAGCTTGTTGATATGGTCAATTATGAGGATGGTTTTCCTAATGTTGAACCATCCTTGCATTCCTGGTATAAATCCCAACTGATCATGATGGATAACCCTTTTGATCACTTGCTGGAGTCTCTTTGCTAGTATTCTATTTAAGATTTTTGCCTCTATGTTCATTAGGGAGATTGGTCTGTAGTTGTTTTTTTTTTTTTTCCCTCTGTTTTTGGTCTGCCTGGCTTTGGAATCAGTACCATATTAGTGTCATAAAAGGAATTTAGTAGGACTCCTTCTTTGCTTATTATGTCAAATAATTTGCATAGTATTGGTATTAGTTGTTCTTTGAATGTTTGATATAATTTACTTTTGAATCCATCGGGCCCTGGCGATTTTTTCTTAGGAAGTTTTTTGATATCTTGTTCAATTTCTTTTTCTGATATTGGATTATTTAAGTATTCTATTTCTTCTTCTATTAATCTAGGCAATTTATATTTTTGTAAATATTCATCCATATCACCTAGATTGCTATAATTATTGCCGTATAATTGGGCAAAATAGTTTTTAATGTTTGCCTTAATTTCCTCTTCATTAGAGGTGAGGTCTTTCTTTTCATCTTTGATACTCTTCATTTTGTTTTCTTCTTACTTTTTTTTATTAGATTTACCAGTATTTTGCCTATTTTATCCGTCTTTTCAAAGTACCAGCTTCTAGTTTTATTTATTGATTCAATAGTTCTTTTGATTTTATTAATTTCTCCTTTGATTTTTAGGATTTTTAATTTGTTCAGTTTCTTGTTTTTTAAGTTGCATGCCCAATTTATTGACCTTTGCCCTCTCTAATTTGTTAATATATGCACACAGTGATATATATTTCCCCCTTACTACTGCTTTGGCTGCATCCCAAAGGTTTTGTTGTCATTGTTGTCATTCTCTTCAGTGAAATTATTGTTTCTACGATTTGTTCTTTAACTTATTTTGAAGAAGCATATTATTTAATTTCTGATTAGTTTTTGGTTTGCCTCTCTATGTATCCTTGCTCTTAACTATTTTTATTGCATTATGATCTGATAATGTTGCATTTATCATTTCTACTTTTTTGCATTTGTTTGCCATGTTTCTATGCCCTAGTACATGGTCTATCTTTGTGAATGTTCAATGTGCTCCTGAAAAGAAGGCGTATTCCTTTTTGTCCCTATTTATTTTTCTCCATATCTCTATTGATTCTAATTTTTCTAAGATTTCATTTACCTCTCTTATCTCTTTCTTATTTATTTTTTGGCTTGATATATCTAAATCTGATAGGGGAAGGTTCAGGTTTCCTACTAGTATTGTTTTATTATCTATTTCCTCCTTGAACTCTGCCAGTTTCTCCTTTAGAAATTTAGATGCTATACCATTTGGTGCATACATGTTGAGTACTGCGATTTCTTTGTTGTTTATACTGCTTTTTATTTGGGGTGTAATTACCTTCCCTATCTCTTTTATGAGATCTATTTTTACTTTGGCTTTGTCAGAAATCATGATTGCAACTCCTGCCTTCTTTTTCTTAGTTGAAGCCCAATAGATTTTGCTCCAGCCTTTCATTTTTTACTCTATGTATGTCTACCTGTCTCATGTGTGTTTCTTGTAGACCACACATGTTAGGATTTTGGTTTCTAATCCACTCTGCTATTTGCTTCCAATTTATGGACGAGTTCATCCCATTCACATTGAGTGTTATAATTATCAACTATGTATTCACAGACATTTTGATTCCCTCTCCTTGTTCTGCCCTTTCTTCTTTCACTATTTCCTTCTATAGAAGTTTTTTATTTTTAATCATTTCCCCTAATCCCCTTCCTTATTGTACTTCCCTTTCTCCTCCCTCCATTCTTATTCCCCTCTTATTGTTCTTTAGGGTATTTATAAACTACACCCCACCGCCTTCTCCCTCCCTAGTATTGTTTCCTTCCCCATCACTCTGTTTGTTACCCTTCTACTTTTCTATAGGGTGTGAATCAATTCTCTGCCCCAGGAGATCTGATTGTTCTTCCCTCTTTAAGTTAATTTCAATGCATTTAAGAGTTAAGTATTTACTTTCTCCAACCTCTTTACCCTTCCATTGTATTGGTCTTCTCCCCTGTTTGCCCCCATGCACTTCTTTATGAAATATAAATTTACTCCATTTTGTCTGTTTTCTCATTTCTCTTGATATTATTTCCTTTTTTTTACCTCTAATTATATTTATATATACACGTACACATATATGTTGACATTTCATCCTATACAGTTTGTCCCTACTCCCTCTAAGTATACTTCTTCTAGCTACCCTGTTGATAATAATAATTTTTAAGAGTTACTAATATCTTCTTTTCTTATAGGGATATGTCAGTTGAACTTATTGGGTCCCTTAAAGAAAAGGGTCCCTCCCCTCCCCGTCCCTCTGTCCTCTTAATTACCTTATGGTGATTCTCTTGAGTTCTGTGTTTGGGCAGCAAACTCTCTTTAAGTCTGGTTTTTTTCTTTATGAATGCTTGGAAGTCTTCAATTTTGTTGAATTACCATAATTTCCCCTGTAAGAATATAGTCAGTTTTGCTGGATAGTTAATTCTTGGTTGTAGACCCTGCTCTCTTGCTTTCCAGAATATTATATTCCATGCTTTCCAGCTATTCAGTGTAGATGCAGCCAGATCCTGTGTTATCCTAACTGTGGTTCCCTGATACTTGAATGACTTCTTTTAAGCAGCTTGTAATATTTTTCTTTGGTTTGGTAGGTTTTGAATTTGGCTATAATATTCCTGGAAATTGTCAGTTGTGGATTAAATATGGGAGGTGATCTATGGATTCTTTCAATTTCCACGTTTCCCCCTTGTTTGAGAATGTCAGGACAGTTTTCTTGTATAATTTCCTGTAGGATGATGTCTAGGCTTTTTCTTTTGCCATGATGTTCTGGTAAACCAATAATTCTTATATTGTCTCTTCCAGCTCTTATCTCCAGATCGTTGGTTGAATCAATGAGGTGTTACATATTCTCCTCAAATTTTTCATTTTTTAAATTTTGTTTTATATATTCTTGCTGCCTTGTGAAGTCATTTGCTTCTAGTTGTTGAGTTCTGTTTTTTAAGGACTGAATTTCATCCCTAGCTTTTTGGTCATCCTTCTCCTTCTGGTCTGATTTTCTTTGTAGAACATCTTTCACCTCTGCTTCATTTTTCATCTGGTCAATTTTGGCTTTTAAGACATTATTTTCTTGTTTTAGATCATGCATTTTCTTTTCCCAATTGTCTTCAGCCTCTATTGATTATTTTCTGAGTTCTTGAGTTATTTGAATTTTGAGTTCTTGAGTTAATTGAATTTTAAGTTCTTCCAAAGCCTGTGTCCATTTCACTGAAGTTTTTGTTTTTCTTGGTGTTCCTTTATCTTCTTCTAATCCATTTGCTTTTTGTTCAATTACAGGATAGAAGCTGTCAATTTTGGTTTCTTTTTTCTTTTTTTCTGTTGTTTACTCATATTTTTTCCTTCTTTCTCCCCTGTAATTGGCTGTAATCTTGGCCCTCTGATCATTTTTTTTCATCTGTGGGTTTGGGCTATTCAGTTCTGGAAGGGCTTCTTCTGTCTTGTTGATTAATTAGTGGGATTAATTAGTGGGACCTGAGGCCCGATTTTCCCCAGCTGGTGGTAAAATCTAAAGAAGTGAATTCGGCTACTTGTACTGTAGTCTGTGGGAGAAAGGTGTTGGAGCTTCCCTGCCCCCTGAAGACTTCTTGTCTGCTGTATTGATAGGATTAAGCCAGGTGGGGTTGATCTGCACAGCTTGAAGTGCCTTGAGGTTAAAACTTCTAGAGAAAGGTAGGGGGGACAGCTCAGGATGGGGCATATGTTCACCTTCTCTGGGTTTCTCCTCCAGCAGCCTCCCTGCTGTCCGTGATCAGAGCCTTGAATTTGGCACAGCAGTGCCAGTGAGGTACTCCCTTGGACTAGTGCCCCAGTCCACCCAGAGATTCCAGGATCCGTTGGAGACTCGGCACATTAGGGGGAGGGGGGGATCTTGGATCTTCCTCCTTTCTTTCCCCTCCCACTGGATAGTACCAAGAATTCAGGCTTTTTTCCTCTCTTTTTTCCATCTACCTTTTAAGTTGGGTTCAGCTTGACAATCCCCAGCTCTGTTCTGTTGTCAGATTTGGTTTTTTGTTCCCTCAGAGCCCTTTGTCCTTGATTGGTGGTGAAGGGCTTTACAGGAGGGAGGTCTGGAACCTTGCTGCTTGTATGTCACCATCTTCCCAGAATTCTCTATATCACAACTATTGTTTAATATTGTAATGGCATATTGTTATCCAAGAATGTGGAGTTCAGAAGAATAGGGAAAGATTTATTTAGACTGATGCACTGACCTAAGGAGAAGCAAATGTATGCATGTGCATGCATTCTCTCTCTCTCTCTCTCTCTCTCTCTCTGTCTTTGTCTGTCTGTCTGTCTGTCTCCCTCTCCTCTCTGTGTTTAGTTACAAAGAAAGGCAGAAACTCAGAAACAGTTATTGCCCTCTAGGAGTGTACATACAGATATGTAAGACCACATGGAAATAAATAGGCATGAAAAGAATAGATATTGGAAGTAAAATGAAGGTAACACAATAGAAGGCTCAAGGGCTTGGGTCAGCTAGGAAAGCCTCCTATAGAAAGTGATGTTTGAGTCTTCATATCCAGAGGCAGAGGTGAGGAGGAAGAACATTTTAACTACAGAGAATGGCCAAGGCAAAGGCATTGAGGCAGGAAAATGAAGAGATGTATTCAAAGAACAATAGAATGTGTGGAGGGAGAAGTAAGTTAAGACAGTTCTGGAAAGTAGGTGGAAAGGGGCCAGATTATGACAGTCTTTTAATGTCAAACAGAGGACTTAGTATTTGATTCTAGAGGCAATAGGGATCCCCTGCAGGTTATCGAATGAATTAGGGGTTGGTGGTCATGGTTAGATCTACACTTTGGGAAAATCAATTTGTCAGCTCTATGGAGAATGGATTGGAATTGGGAGAGAGCTGGAGCATAGAATCCAACTAGAAAGCTGTGGAATGATCTAGTCATGACAGAAGGTGAAGCCTATCCCAAAGTGGTGACTGTGTGAATGAAGACAAGTCATCTGAGTAGAATGAAAATAGAAATGATAATATTTGGAAACTAATTAGATATGTGGGATGAGTGAGGATAAGTTGTTGCAGACATCAGGGTAAAAAATTCTGGCACCCTGAGAGGATAGTAGAGTATTCAACACAATATAATAGAGAAGTTGGGGACAGGGAAGAGTTTGGGGTGAAAGAAAATGATTTGTTTTGGTCATGTTGTGTTTAAGCCATCTATAAGACATCCAGTTTAAAATGTCTAATTGGCATTTGAAGATATGGGATTAGAGCTGCAAGAAGAGAGAACAGGGCTGGGTATTTTGATCTGTGTATATTCTATATGAAGATGACAACCGAACCCACGAGTGCTGATTGGATTACCAAGTGAAATGGCTCATAAAGAAACAAGAAGAAAGCCCAGGCAAAAAAATGTGGGTATCTTAGAGGAGGTACCCATCCTTAGGAGACATGACAGGATTGAAAAATCCAGCATAGGATTTTTGAAAAGGAGCAAGCCAGGTAGGAGAAGCAAGAGAGAAAAGTTTCACGAAAATCCTAAAGAGACTTTTCCTAGTAGGACAAAATAATCAAAAGTGTCAAATACTGCCAGTAGACTTGGCAATTTCTATATCATTGGTAATTTTGGAGAGAACAGTTTCAGTTGTAATGAAGTCAGAAGCTAGATTCAGAGCACTCCTCCTTCCTCTTGACAGAAACGTGGGACAATACTAGAACAGAATGTTGTCTATGTTGGTAGATGTGGTCAGTGTATCAAATGTTTTTGCTTAATTGTTTTTCTGTCACAAAGAAGGTTTCACACCAGAGGGGCAGGGAGAGTTTTATTCCCAGAAATTACTGTGATGTAATGCTAAAAAGCATTAATATTTTTTTAAAATAGAAAAGGCCCTAAGACCCTCCCATAACTATCAATCTGTAGGGGCCAACCTACTATCATATTTCAAAGAGAAGAAAGGTGTAGGTCCATGCCCATGCGAATATGGAGAAAGGCTCATTCAACAAAACATGCCCTCTTTAGTGGCTTCCTCAAGAGAGAGATTACAAAGTATAAGATGAAGTATCACCTGGATTTTAATTTTATTTAATAATTAAGGAAATCTGAAGAAGGGCATAGAGGATGGAGATCTAAGGACTTTTTATAGGAAGCAGAATATTACATGTTAAGAAAAGCTATAGTGATTGTAGAGTTGGCTAGAGTGGTTAAGGGAGGAGGTTGGACATTCATTCCCCTGCCATATAGGGTTTTTTTTTTTTTACTACCCCACTAAGCACCCTATAACTTTATATTCTTGGAGAGTTGCTGAGGCACTGAGAGAGCTTGAACTCAGATCCTCATTCCTGGCTTTGAGGCCAACTCTTTTACCATTATATAAAGTCTTGTAGAGGATGATTAAAAATGATCATTTTTATCTTTAAGTTTAAAAAAAATTGAATTATTTTTGTGTTGACTACTTTCAAATTAGTTTAAGAGCCTCACTTTCAAACATATGTTTCTATACTACTATATACATTTTTTTTTAAGTGTGCTGCCTGGTCCAATAGACTGCTGGCCTCAGCCAGAAAGAACTAGGTTCAAACAGTCTCTGTTGTTGTTTACTAGCAGTGACTATTAAAAGGAAAATTCTTTGTTCAAACTTTCACCCTGATTAATGAGACAAAACTCAGAGAAAAGGAAGTTAAAATGAGTTTATTAAAATATGTCAAGATAGCAACATGTTGATGGGTTGGTCATGAGAGATCAGCAAAGGATTCAATATAGTGCCAGATTTCATTGTATTACTCTTAAAATTAATTCAAGAGACTGGTTTTTGGGTAAGAATATAAGTTTATTGGTTAGGTCAGCATCATAACTGATAAAATGATATAGGTCTCTGTGGCTCTCTTGACCAAAGATAACCAAAGTTGGGTCAGGAAGCCAAATAAATAGATTTTTAGGAGCTCATTATTCAGCTCTTCTCTTGACCATCCCAAGACATCTTTAATTGGTGATAATTAAGAGGTGATCCATCAACCCATCTATCCTTCAATCCCAAAGGTAGGCAGGTCACATACATAGGAAAAGATCCCTTCAAATATTAACCAAATTCTCTTCAAAAGGAAAACATAAAATAAATAAAATGCAAAAAGTAGCATCAGCAGACTGGTTGGTATTTCTTACTCACATCCTAGCCTCAGGTATACACAGTAATATTCTCTCTCTCTCTCTCTCTCTCTCTCTCTCTCTCTCTCTCTCTCTCTCTCTCTCTCTCTCACACACACACACACACACACACACACACACACACAGAGCAACTTTTGTAATGAGATAAAGATAATTTAGATATATCCATATTAGTAAAAGGGAATGGGCCATTGCATCTCAGCTCTTCCCCATTTGCCTGTTTATGAGGGTTAGTAGGTAGGAGGTGACCTGTTATAGGATGTATAGCAGGTAGTACAAAAGCTGCAGGCAGTGACTTACCAGCAGGCCTGGGAACAGTGGGTCACTAAGTCAGCATAACCTTCAGTATGACTATGGTCAGACATAATCAACTAAATTACAGATATCAGTGGAGAGAATTCTTAACCAACAAGATCAGGTGCCCTTTATTTATATGTTTGTTTGTTTTAGATATCCCTATCTTTTCTTTTGAGGGAGGAGGGGCTGTTTTAATTAATTATTTTTTTAAAGGATATTTTTCCATGGTTACATCATTCATGTTACTCCCCTCCCTACTCCTCCCCCCCCCCCCGAACTGATGAGCAATTCCACTGGGTTATACATGTATCATTGTTCAAAACTTATTTCCATGCTATTCATATTTGCAATAGTGATCTTTTAACACCCAAATTCCAATCATATCACCATCAAATTACATGATTGATCATATGGTTTTCTTCTGCATTTCTACTCCCACAGTGCTCTCTCTGGATGTGGATAGCATCTTTCTCATAAGTTTCTCTAGATTGTCCTGGGTCATTGCATTGCTGCTAGTAGAAAAGTCCATTACATTCAATTTTACCACAGTATATCAGTCTCTGTGTACAATGTTCTTCTGGCTCTGCTCCTTTCACTCTGCATCAGTTCCTGGAGGTCTTTCCAGTTCACATGGAATTCCTCCAGTTCATTATTCCTTTCAGCACAATAGTATTCCATCACCATCAGATATCACAATTTCTTCAGCCATTCCCCAATTGAAGGGCATACCCTCCTTTTCCAATTTTTTGCCACCACAAAGAGCATGACTATAAATATTTTTGTACAAACATTTTTCATTATTATGTCTTTGGGGTACAATGCCTTTTATTGTTAAAAGTGTGATTTTAAAAGTATTCTTTTATATCAGAGAAGACACTCTTAATTATTTTAAACCTATAGGAATATTTATATATGATGATGGGTGTAAATACAATCACAGACAGCCATTTGTCCAAACATGATGTGTAATTTGGTAGTATGTACTTGAGAGTGCACTTATGGTTGCACACGTTTATGGACACAGCTAGATTTTTGAAACAGTGAGCGGATGTGTGTGCATGTATACACACATCTTTTAAAGGTTTAAAGCCTACATTTCCCCAATTACTCACATTTACGATGCCAGTGGCCTACTTGCTATTCCCAGACCTGGCACCTAACATTCCATTTCCCATCTACTACAGGTAGCTTAGTCTGTTCTTTACTCCACCTGCTACTTCTATTTCATAAGTTTTTAAAATTATTTACTTTTCTATATACTTTGTTTAGTTTTATCTTTGTGTCCTTAGTACATAATGGTGTTTGTGTGTGGGAGCGCGCGCGCATGTGTGTGTGTGTCTGAGAGAGAGAGAGAGAGAGAGAGGGAGATTTTTCTGGTAAAAGGAACTCACCTTCTACCAATGCATATCAGAACCTGCTCTGTACTTTAGCCAAAGTTTAAGTGATTTTTCCAGCCTCAGACAGTCACAGGTGAGACTTGAAGCCCAGTCTTGTTGACCCAGAAGCCGTCTCTCTCACCATTGTACCATGCTACTTTTCCAAGGTTTGCAATGCCTTCTGTACTCCACATCTGCTACATCCTGTATTTTGACTTTGAAATTAAAGTAAATGCTATGTTTTGTTTTCTCTTACTTGGTTAAAATTAATCTTACAGGTTTACCTAAGTAATTTGGAAAATTTAAAAGCCTCTCTTACCTCTACTTCCCTCTGGCCCTAGTCTTCTCACTCTCATGACACTATTTCTATAGGGAAATGCATTCCAAATTTCCCCCAAAATGAACCTTTGGCACACAATTTGTTTTTGTTTTGGGGGGTCATTTAACTCCTGATAAAGAACAGGATTAATCAAGGTTTTTTGTGTAAGAAAGTTAGGACATAACAAACCAGAATTGTAGCCAGGGCAATGGGAAAAGTTGAGGAAGTGAAAATATATTGTAGGGTACAATTCTATATCCTGCTGTGAGATAAAAGCGAGCATGAGTACCCCACTCACTCAAATAAAAAAACAAAACCCAGAGTCAAAAAGTGAGAGTAGAAGTGATAGAAGTTTATTTCTCTTCCTCATGAGGAAGGCATTTATCCTAGTGGCAAATGCAAATGCCTGGGCACAGATACAAACATTATGTAGGTTCCTGATGCAAGACTTCCCCCCTCCCTCCTCTGTCTGATCCCCTTTGTCTGGAAGGCAGGACTTACAATCTAAATGTGAAGTCTACCCCAATTTTAGAAAATAGCAAGATAAATGAGCTGATCACTTGGGAGGGTTTAAGAGAATCATCCTAAATTTTCAAGGGTAAGAAAAGATAAGGAGGTAACTGCAGCTGGACTGAGCGGCCTTGTTTCTTTAGCCCTGATGATGCCCTTGAAGTGAGATATGGAATCTGGTCCAGACATCTTTGAAGCTAAAAATACAATTCATTCCTGATTGAGGGGGTGGGGCACAAGATGGATGCTTTACTTTGAGGAGGACACACTTAATTTTATCCTATTCCCTTGACATATAGAATCATGTAGGAACCATTCTGCTTTAAATTAGGAGTCTCCCATAGTTGGAGAGAACCATTGCCCCATTTGCTTTCCTGCCAAAAACCTCTATCTTCCTTCTAGGGGCTTATAGAAATAGAGAAGACAAATAGCCATTTCAATACTTGCCTCAAATTCCTTGATACTATTTCTTTGTATTAGACATAAAAAAGGAATTGAGGCTGGAAAACCTCACTAAAAAAATCTCTTATATCTGCCTAGGAGTAGTAGTAGTAGTCCTACCACTACCCTACTCTAACATCTCACCAGAAAACTCTTTCCCCAAGGATGGAGATAAGAATGGACTCAGAGAGACTACTTCCCAAAACACAAAGGGTTGTCTATATGACTAGATCTCTGATGTTACAAAACTGTGTGTGCAGAGGAGGCCCACCACCCTGGGCAGCATCAAGTGCATTAGGAGGACTTTGCTAGTAGTTTTCCTCAGGGTCTCACTTTCTATGCCCTCAATTTACTACCTTTTGTGAGTTGCCTGAATCTTGTGTCTCATTTCAGAGTACTTAGGTATGCTCTGCTTTGATTCTTTAGGGTAAGACCATTATCCCTGAGAGCAGTGTTAAAATGATTGAAAAGCGAGACTCATTTTGTGCCTTCTGATTCCATTGTTACTGTTTATGTTACACCTTATGTTACCCAGTTTTATATAGTTAGAAAAACAGCACTGGGCAGAATGAGTACAAGCATCTTTGCCTAGGGAGTCAAAAGTAAAGCTGTATCAGGAATTAGTACCCAGAAAGCAGGTAGGTTATGCAATTTAGCATAGCACTTGGATAGAAATAGAAATTCTTCTTTCCCCACCCAAATTTACCTTTTAGCTTGTGAATTCACTTATCTGCAGCTGCTGTGTGCCCAGTTATCAAATCAGGAATACCCTGGTCTCTCAGAACAGAAAGTTCAAGATGGTACCGTACCCTGCTGTTGTACCATGTGGCTTAGCATGCTCCTCCCACTTCTATTATTCACTTTCTCTGGACTTTAAAACTATTTCTTCACACCTAGTACTTTTATTTCCCTTCCATCAGCACCTTTCATTTCCTCTAATGTGTTATCTTCTCTCATTAGAACATAAACTCCTTCAGAGAAGAGGCTTGCTTTCTTTTCTTTTCTGCTTGTATTTGTGTCACTAACACTTAGCACAGAGTAAATCTCCCTCCCTCCCTCCCTCTCTCCTTCCTTCCACAGTTCCCTATTCTTATTCAAGAAAGATCCTTTGGGAAATCAGAGAAGCAGCTATAGCTGCCTGATTTCATGATGTTTGCTGCTCTGGTCCCCAGCTGATTTGCCAAATTAGAACAGATTTCATTAAAAGTATGTGGTTTGAGAGCAGAGTAGGGAGACCTCAGTTTGAATGGGTAGATTGAAAATAAGGTCTTGTTTCTTTGATTAAATTGCATTGCTGTTTTAACCCCACAAATTTTCAGGGCACAAAATAGCACTTTAAGAGACATCTGTGGAAGAAGAATGTTCACCTATTCTAGATCCCACTGCATAATTTTGGATTACTTCTCAACTATGTGGGCTGACTACTTTATCCACTCACCCAGGCAAAGTAATTAACACCCTAGGTACTTGCTCAGATACCCACTGTCAAGGGTTTTACTTCTAAATCTGCAATATCATCTTTTTCAAAACTGCTTTTTTTCTTTTCTAGGATTTTGGTTGTTTTAAGATAGTCAGGATTCTTAAAGCATTTACTTGCCCTTGAAGTTAATACTTCAAAAATAGATGGCCTAGGGGGCAGCTGGGTAGCTCAGTGGAGTGAGAGTCAGGCCTAGAGACTGGAGGTCCTAGGTTCAAATCCGGCCTCAGCCACTTCCCAGCTGTGTGACCCTGGGCAAGTCACTTGACCCCCATTGCCTACCCTTACCACTCTTCCACCTATAAGTCAATACACAAAAAGTTAAGGGTTTAAAAAAAAATAAAAAAACAAACAAACAAAAAAAAATAGATGGCCTAGAGCAGTGATGGGCCGTAGTTTGCCCATCACTGGCCTAGAGCTTAAAGTTGAAGCAATATGGAGTTACAAATTTTAGTGGACGGAAAAGGCAGGAGAAAAGAGAACTGAGGAGACAGAGAAAAGCTTTATCCATCTGCTTTATAATGCTGTATCTAAAATACAGCAGTCTCTTCTTTGGAAGATGTTTTATAATAAAGCCTGGGTGAGTATAGGCATACATTGCAGCTGTTAAAGCTAGTTAAAAACAGTTAAAGCCAGGAGAGTTATGGAGAAAGGAATATGAAAGAACTCTGGAATTTAAACCAAAAGGCATGTATTTGAATCCAGCTTGAACACTTGGATTTTGTCTTGAGCAAGTTATGTAACCCATCTGAGTCTCAGCTTTCTCCTCTGTAAAATGGGATGATAATGTTCTTATTACGTGGCACTTTTGATTGTTTAGAAGATCCTGTGAGGTAGTGCCTATGAAAGTGCTTTGACTTACAAAGTGATCTAAAAAATATGAACTTGTATTTACTGTCACACTATCAGTCATGAGTCTACAATGAAAACATATCTAGTGATTTGTATATACATAAATTGATATAAAGAAACTGTGGATGACAGCTTATGATGTAGTTAGTGAGTTCCACGGATTCATAGTCATCAAATTAGAAGGCCCTTAGATGTCATCTAAAACATATACTGATGTTGATCTCTGTGAAGTCAATGGACCCATTTTATACCTATAGTTATAAAAATTCAGGAGAACTTGGAAGTCTTCAGCAGTATTTTGTCATAGGATTATAGAACTGGAAGGACCTTAGAAGTAGGCCATCAAGTCTAACACCTTCATGTTACAAATGAGGAAATTGGACCACGAGGAGGTTCAGTGATTTGCTTTCCAGTGTTATATCACCAGAATGGGAGGCAGGATTTGAACTCGGAGCTCTCTGCCCCCAAGCCTAGCATTCAGGTTACTTGATTGCCTCAAGGAGGCTCTAAGACAGTTATTTCATGGAAATTTCCCTCTTCTTAGCATTAGTTTATCTATCTTTTCTGTGTATGTTCCTGGGTATGTTTGCATCTCTGAATATCTGTCCATCTTTTCCTTTGCTTCTTGATACATCTATTTCTCTTTATTTATCTTTGACCCTGTCAAAAATCCCATCATAAAAGATAGTATGGTATTTGGGAAGCTCAAGCACAAACTCACAAGAGAATGACTCCAAAATGACTACAAGCGAAGCCTCAGAGGAAAACATAGTTTGGGCACAAATCCAACTAGATTTTCTAGAGGAGATGAAAACAAGATCTTTAAAAGGAGCTCAAAATGGTTTTATAAATGAAATGAGAATGCATGAGGAAAAAAAGTTGGAAAGAAATAGGAACAATGGAAAAAGAACTAGAAAGACAATTAACACAACTTGACACAAGAGTTACCAAACCTTGCCCATGCAACAAACTCCCTGAAAGTAAGAATGGACAAAAAAGAAGCCAATTACTCTATGAATTAATAAAAATATTAAAACAAATTGAAAACACTGCCATTATAGAAGAAAATTTCAAAGTATTTATTAGGAGAAACAACTGACCTTAAAAATAAATTGAGGAGAAAAAAATTTAAGAATCACTGGATTATATGAATGCCAAGACAATAAAGAAAAAAAAAGTCTAGACATCCTTTTTTCAGGAAATCTTAAAAGAAAATTTCCTAGTTATCTTAGAATCAGAGGACAAAGTGAAAGACTCCACCAAAGGCAACTAAGAGGCTTAGTAATCACTAACGAGAGAACAAGGCCTGGAGTTAGGAGAATTCTTAGCTGAAATTTGGCTTCAAACACTTCCTAGCTGTGTGATCCTGACAAATCACTTAGCATCAGTTGCCTAGCCCTTACTGCTTTTCTGCCTTGGAATCAATATTTCAATTCCAAGGCAGCAGGGAAAGGGTGGGGTGTGTTGGAGAGGAAGAGAAGAAGGGAGGGAAGGAAGGAGTTGAATCCACCAATCACCTCCTGAAACAAACCCCAAATTGAAAACTCCCAGCAACATCATAGTCAAAAATCTAAGTTGAAGAGAAAAAAAAAAAATTATTGCAAGAAACCAAAAAGGAAGAACTTAAGTACCAAGAAGTCCTAGGTCAAGATCACACATGATTTAGAAACCACTACTAAAAAGGAACAGAGAACTTAGAATATGGTAATCCATAAAGCAAGAGAGATGGGCTTATAACCAAGAAAAATTTACTCAGCAAAACTGATTATAATATTACAAGGGAAAAAAAAACGAATCTTTAATGAATTAGAAGTCTTCCAAGACCAGAGATATGGAGAAATTTTGTGAAGTTCTAAAACAAGAATGAAGATAAACATAAAAGGGTATATGTGAGTGAGCAATGATAAAGGACTATTCAAGAATAAACTCCTTACATTCAAATATGGAGAAATGGTGCATATCTATCCCCTCTGAACTGTGCCATAGTCAAGGATCACAAAGGCCTAGGAGTAGTTTTATTATACATGTATGTTGATGATCTTAAGAGTATAATGGAAAGGAAGGGGAAGAGAAATACACAAGAGTAGGGAAGAACTTTGGGTTAAGGGGAAAAGAAGGTTAGAGAAAATTATCTCATGATCAAGGTGTACAATTATACATCTATACAAACAAGGAGGAGAAAGTAGAGGAAATTAGCTTGCACTTGAATGCTATTCTCATCTGAACTCATCAAAAGAAGGAAGAAAACACACTCAGATGCAAACACAATTGGGTAAAAAAATATGGTTTACTTAACAGAGAAATAGGGAGAGGGGAAATTGGAAGGTGTGTTAAAGAAAGGATTAGTCCTAATTAAATCAAATGCTAATTAAGCACATACAAAAATATATAGCTTTTTGGAAGTGTCAAAGAATGGGAATCTGAGAGGGTATCCATAAATTGGGGAATAGATGAACAGTTCATAGTGGGCAAATGTGATTGAATACTATTGTGCTGGCCTCTTATTAGCATAATGATCAACTCTGATTCTAGAGAACTAATGATAAAATATGCTACCCACCTCCAGATAGAGAGATGGAGAGTTCAATGCAGAATAAGATAAGATTTTTTGGACATGGTCAATGTGAAAATTTTTTAAATTGACCACACATTTTTGTAATGGGTTTTGTTTTTCTTGTGTTCTCATTTGAGGTGAAGGTTGAGATAAGGGTGAGAAGAGGGATTTTGGTTGACTGAAACAATTAAAAAAAATTAAAATCTTCTGTGGCTCCCAAATGCTTCATGGATAAAACATAAAACCTTTTGTCTGACATTTAAAGCCCCCTATGGTCTTGCTCCTATTTAACCTTTCCAGTTCTGTTTCTAATTATTCTTTTTTCTGTACTCTCCATTCTGGTCACTTTGGCTTGCGATCCTTTATACACCTTTCATCTCTTGCTTCTCCACTAATTATACAATGGGTCACCATATCTGGAATACACTTATTTCATTGTCATCTCTACCTTATGTAAGTCTTAGATTTCTTTAAAGCCAACTCTAGTTCCTTCTGCATAAATTAAATGAAATTGCCTCTTACCTATATTATGATCTTTGTTCTTTTCAATATAAAAAGTTTCCACAGCTCTTTAAGTATTGAATAACTCATTTGTATCAATTTTAGTATATTCAAATACACTCCTTAAAACAACCCTGTTAAGTATATTGTTTAAGCATTTCCTCTCAGAGAGATAAAAAATACTCAAGCTCAGACGAATTTTGCCCACATGTCCTTGTTCAGACATCTGGTAAGTAGTGGAGCCAGAGCTAGAACCTAGGCCTCCTGATTCTAGCTCAGATATCTCCTTCAGTATCCAACCTATGAACAGACCATATTTCTGAAGAACTGAGCAAATTCTCTCAACCACCTTAGTAGGTAGGTGCTATTTTATCCCCATTATATAGATGAAGAAACTAAGGCAGACAGAAGTTAAGTGACATGCCCATGGTAACATAGCTAGGAAGTATCTGAGGAGAGATTTGAACTTAAGTCTTCCTGATTCTAGGCCCATTGCTCTATCTCTGGTGCCACATAGCTACCACATTTTAAGAATGACAATGATAAGTTGGGGACTGCCTCTTGTAGAAAATGATTAAAGGTTTTCAGATCATCATCTCTCATCACTTATTAAGTACCTACTGTGTGCTAAATGCTCTGCTAAATACTGGGGACACAAAGGGAGACAAGAGACAGCCCCTGCCCTCAAGGAGCTCACAGTTTAAGTTCATGGTGTGTGAGTATCACTAGAAGGAAAAAAAAAAAGGATTTTTGAACTTGGAGAGGAAGATTTGGGCAGGGCTAGGATAGATGTCTTCTAGTTTTTAAAGAGCTCTGCTGTGGAAAAGAGATTGTACTTTTTTGGTTTAGCTCCAGAGAAGACAGAACTTTGTTGGAAACTATAGATTTGAGCTTGATGAAAAGAATGGCTTTCTGATGCTCAGAGCAACCCTACATGGGTGCATGTTTTGGGAAGGAGGGAAGGAGCTATGCTTATGTCTTCAAGCCAAGTCTTGGTCCCTTGATGACCACTCGTATGTTATAAGGACAGTGCAGTTTTAGGAAAACAGCACTGGATTTTGAGTCAGATTCTGATTTTGAATTTTGTCTGCTAGTGGATCTCTGAATTCCTGATTCTTACAGTGGAGAGAGCGTTGGAACTGGTGTCAAGAAGACCCAATTTCAAACTCAGCCTCTTTTTGCATCCATGTCCTCATCTGTAAAATGGGGATGGCAAAGGCTCCTGCCTTCCAGGGTTGTTGGAAAGATAAAACGAGATAATATTTGTAAAGCACTTTGAAAACCTTAAATTGCTATATAAATGCTATATTATGATTATCACCATGATGATGATGATGATGATAATGTTTTTATTTTTCCATCTACCATGATTTTTTAATCCATGGAAAATTTCACCAGTTAACAAGCTGAATAATTTTTGCTTCCTTTTTTTTTTTAATACATACACTGCCATTGACATTCTACTTTTATTTTTAACCTGTTATTTCAGTTGTGCATGGGTGGTTTTCAGTAAATTGTTGCCCTTCACACATGCTCTATTGTCTTGACTCTATATCTTATTCCTTTTTGACTGATGCTACCTACCTTCCCAGGTTCACAGGTAGATGACTTTGACTAAGGGCAGCACGATCCAGGGTTTCAGGGTCCCACTTCATGTTATCATGAGCCTTAGACAACAGAAGTTTTTTTTCTAAAAGCCAATGGAGTTCATCTTAATCGGCTTTCTGCCGACACTCATAAATTCCTAGATCTTGGATGTTATGTTCCCAGAGAAAAGAACAAAATAAAGACAAGTCAGAGCATCTTTATTGAAAGTATTTGCTGGGATGAGTCTGTGCAAATTGAAATGAACCACAGCAGGAGGACAGTTTATAAAATAACAACCACACTGTAAAGAGAACTCAGAAAGATTTAGAGAGTAACTCAGATTGATGCATTGACCAGCTGGCCTTGAGGATGGATACTGAAGCATACTAGTCTCTTCCAGACAGAAGTGACACTCTCAGAATCAGATCAAGAACTGTTTTTTTTGCTTGACTATGCATATTTGTTCCAAGTTTTTTTGTTTTTTTTTCTTTCCACAATGGGAAAAATGGCAGGGGAAGAAAATGGTTTTTATTCATTGAAAAAAAATCTTTTAATAAAAGAAAGCTACTAACTAGGCTTGGAAAAATACTATTGATTAAAGGTCACAATATCCATGCAATGGGTGAATCTGTGTCATGAACTCAACCTTAAACATGGAAAACACAACTTACTGCCACAAAAGGAATACTTATTGTGAATTAAAGTTTTATAAGGATGAAAGGTCTAATGTACAATTAATAAATTTATAAAAGTATATGCTTTCCCAGTTCCCAATAAAATGATCAAAAGCTGTGAACTAATGTTCACAAAAGAAGAAAAGGGGCATATGATGACTGTTGGAGGGACTGTGGATGCTGCTTGAGACTCATCCCAAAAGGCATCAGACTGGGTACAACCATTGTTTTACCCAACAATTCTGTTTCTAGGTCTGTACCCAAGGAGATTAATTAATTAAAGAAGGAAAGGACCCATATGTCTAAAAATATTTGTAGCATTTTTTTCGAAGCAACAAAAGGACTATCTATAGGGGTGGTTGTGGGTGTGGGAGGGGGTGGTGAGTGATATTAATGCCCTCCCCCCCAAAAAAAAAGAAGAGAAAGAAAAGACCATCCATGAAGCATTTTAAAAAATGTTTAAAAAATGATCCTGAATTGATTAGAAGGCTGTTCAGAAAGAGAAAGGTGAGCAGGACAGTTTTGGAACTACCACATTAAAAAACCAAGTAGTTTGTAACAGATTCAAGACTTCATATAAAGATCTCTTTCTCTTTCTACTTTCTTTGATGTCAAAATGTTTCATGTTTGTTGTCAAGGTCCTAATAAAATAGATTTTAAGTATTTATTCTCTCCCACGTATTCCCAAAAGGTATCTTTGTGTATAGACCCTTAGTCTTAAATGGGTGTCCAATTCATAGGACTGATGTCATGTGAAATATATATTTGCTGATTTGGGCATTTAAAATATCAGAGATATAGCAAGGATATTAAGGCTAGGGGTAGGATTCAACCATCTCATTTTCTCATTTTACAGATTATACAATGAACACTTTTTAGGTTCAATAATTTGCTCCATTTCAAATAGGTAGCCAAGTTGACTGAGCTGTGAAAGTCAGCATTCTTTTCCCTGTACCATACTGCCTAACCTCACATATGTGACAAAGGAATGCCTTTTATTTTTACATCAGAGTAACTTTTGGATGGTCAGTGTAATATAATACCTTGAAAACTCTCCTAGAACATAAAAAAATGTAGGCTTCAAGTCCTGCTTCTGACGTATGCTGGCTATGTTACTAAGGGCAAGTCACTCAATCGCTTGGTGCCCAAATCTCTTCATTAAGACTGTAAATTGCAGAGTAAGTGCTGATTTGCATTGTTAGAGGGAAGTTGCCAATATCAATTAAGGCACATGCCATATGAATTAAATCTTTCTCTTCTCCTCTCTATTGAAATCTGGAAGATACTGTAAAGCAAAATTAGCCACTATAGCTGCCACAGTTGAAGGAGTACAGAAATGGGAAATATATATTACTAAATGTATGTCAGTGGTATAAAAGGGTGTTTATGTGAACAAATCATTCATATTAGAGAGGTAAGGATATTTTCTTTTAAAAAGCAACAAATAGAAAATACTTGGAATTGACAAAAGATAGCTATTAATATAATTTCCTAATGCTTAGATAAATAGGAAGTCATGTAACAACAAGCAGAGTTTGTGTAATTATTATTTCTTTGTAGACAGAAGATTGATGAAATAATCAATTTAGAATTTAAAATATCTAATGCCTAATCCAAGCTGTTGGTCTTTTTCCTTACTATTTCTTTGGGATTGACTTTCTTTACTTTTCATTGATCATAGGCACCAGCCAAAAGCTAATTAGAGCTAGAAATCTCTGGGTTATACATCAATTAGTATTCTTAACTGAAGGAACTAAAAAAATAGAAGCATGTAGTATAATAATTTAAAGGGATCTTATGTAAATTTATAGCTTTTTCTCCTTGTTTGTCCTGGAAATGACAATAGTAAGTTTTGATTATGTTATTTTCTTTGTTTTCATGGTATTATGAAAAGAGTACTCAATTTGAAGACAGAGAAACTAAATTCGAATCTCTGCTTTTCTGCTTATCTCCTGTGTGTCAAGTCACTTAAGTGAGCCTCAGTTTTAACAATGAATGAGTTTGACTAAATCAGGGGTTCTTAACCTGGGGTCTATAAACTTGTGTTTTTAATATTTTTGTAATGATTTCCATTTAGTTGGCTTCCTTTGTAATCCTTGCTATTTTATTTTATGCTTTTAAAGACATTCTTCTGAGAAGCAGTCCATAGTTTTTACCAGCCAGTCAAAGGAGGTCTGTGACAAAAAGAAAGATTCAGAACTCCTGGACTAAATAATCACTGAGGTTTCTCCCTCTATGATCCCCTATTGTTTGATTTGCACTCCACATGTTTTCTACAACAATTATACTCAGTGTGTTCTTAGGTTGCCAATTTAAGAAAGATAAGTTGAGAGGTAGAGTATAGACAGAATGTAATTGAGGAAGGAGGGACTAAATAAAACAAATGTTACATTAAATAAACTGCCAATGCATCTTACTGAAGTCCTTTGAGGCAAGGTCTAAAATATATATGTGGCTTGCTTAAGGTTTGCAAAGTATTTTTCAAATACCATTTGAGACCAGATTTGAACTCAGATCCACCCGATTCCAAGTCCATCTCTCTGTCCACTGCTACTCCTTAGCTGCCAAATATGATTTGATCTTGGTTGTTGATGATAAAAATTGCTAATGGACTAATAATATTGATTCCCTGTACTTCTCTGTCTCCAGCTGGTAGAGATCATGGATTTTGAGTTCAGAGATACTTTAGAGGTCACCTAGTCCGACTCCTTATTTCTCTTGTCATCTGTTTGCTATCTCAGTTCCCAAACATCAGGTGCTTCTCCTTCTAGTGACCTATGTTCAGTCAGTCAGCAAGCATGCATTAAACTCCTGCTATGTGCCAGGCACTGTGGTTGCAGGGAAAGGCAGAAGTACAGTCCCTTCTCTCAAGGAACTTAAACTGGACTGAGGAGGTAGCTTGGAGAAAGGAAGAGGTGTGAATGTATGTTCCAAAATAGGATTCCAAATAGGGTTGCTTATTATTTCCCAGCCTTCTTCATTTTGAGAGAGCTGTCCACATGTCCTCATAGTTATATTTGGTAATAGCCTCATCAGATAACATTCATGCCTATGAAGTGACCCAGACTGCACTCATTCTAATTGCCATTTGTTACCAGAAAAGCTGCCACTAAGTTAAAGGGAAACAAGAATTTACATGTGTGTGTCACATACTGTTACAGTTGTAAGCACAGAAAAAAGGGAGGCCAAGAAGACACTCCACTATGAGTAAACAAGGTTGGAATTACATTGAAAAGTAAATTTGGCTTAAGAGTGATGCATTCATAAAGAATTCTCTGATTTTTTTTTACTCTAAATACTTAAAATAATAATTTATTATTTAACTTTTGGTACATGTATCCCAGCTATTATCTCTGAATGTGATTTGGTGTAAGCATATAAATCAGAATGCACACAAAATATATGTGTGTGTGTGTGTGTGTGTGTTTAAGTAATTACATGACATATTGTAGGTTTTTGAAAATGTTGAATTTAGGCTGCTCAGGTTTTTTGTAGAATCTCCATGTTTAGTTCAAATCAATTAAACATTTATTGAGCATCTTCTGAGTGCCACTCCCTTTGCTTAACACTGAGGATACAATACAAATAAGACAATCATGAAGTTTAGAAGGTTGTAACTTCTATGTAGTCTCACAATAATGATGGTTATAAAATTGCCTGCCATTGAAATTTTTTGTCTGGTGTTTTTTTCAGATATGGAGACAAGTGAAAAACTCCAAGGAAGTGGAATCCTTCAGTTGTTTGCCAGTCTGTTGACGCCACATTCACCCTGCACAGCCAAAGTAGCAAACATCATAGCAGAAGTAGCCAAAAATGGTGAGGTTTTCCTCAAGAACTTTTCTGCTGGAACATCTTCAGTTTTGCATCTTACTTGTCAGTATGCTTTATTTTATTTATGTTTTACTTTTGTAAAATAGACAGTTTTTCCATCTCTCACCTTCTTTTCTTCTGTCTCTGTTGAAACTTTTTCTCTATAGTTTTTTTAGAATGGCTATATTTATATAGTCATTCCATTCCTATTTTCTCATTTACTAATTCATTAGCGTGGAGCCGTATTTGAGAGAATTTTGTCAGTTTTTGCTGAATTTCTATGTGGTTTTTTGTTTGTTTGTTTGTTTGTTTTTTAAACCCTCACCTTCCTTCCATCTTGGAATCAAGACTGAGTATTGGTTCCAGGGCAAAAGAGCGCCAAGGGCTAGACAATAGGGATTAAGTGATTTGCCCAGAGTCACACAGCTAGAAAGTGTCTTCGGTTAGATTTGAACTTAGGACCTCCCATCTCTAGACCTGGCTCTCAATCCACTGAACCACCCAGCTGCCCCTTCTATGTTTAAAAAAAAAAAACCAAACCAAACCACTGTACCAAAGGATCATTTGAATTCTTAACTGAAATACTCCCTTTTAGAGCCAATTTATATCCTATATTGCTCTGCCACTAAATAAATTCTCTATTTTCCCAGCTTGGTTTATTCGGCTGATTCTGCAGCTCTTTTTTATGTAACTGAAATATACATCCCGCCTCTCTTCTCTGTCACATATAGAAAACATTGGTTAATATAAGCCTAAAGATTTACCCCCAAGTAAATAATTTAATATTTAATCTAGCCAATCCATGCTTGGGGTTGAATCTTTAGCAGGACTGTTTTTTTGGAAAGGTCATATTGAGGCAGAATGAATAGCCTAAAATATTTAATCAACTTGACTGATTTTCTTGATCAGCATACCGAAATCATTAACAAGATAAAACATAACAGAAAGATCGGGCATCAAAAATACAATGACTATGGTGAACCTGAAGTTTCAGAATTTAATAAGTGGTATTTGCTAAGGAACTATAAAACAAAGAGGAGACAGCATTTAATTCTTACTGTGGGGCAGACAACTGGGGATGTGAGGACAAAAATGAAATGGCTCTTACCCTCAAGAAACTTTCATTGTATGGCAGATGACTTGGTAAAGTATCTGCATCCATTGCATTCCATTCTAACTGCACACATTCCTAAGTGTGTTTACACCTAGTTCCTAAATCTTTTCAAGGTATTTCTCATAGTCTTTCTGTATGTCTAAAAGTTCTGCCATAATTAGTCATGGTTTCATTACTAGTAGCTGAAAGCTGGCTAACCTCAGTGTATGTTGGTCTAAAGTTACATTTTGTTGCTGGTATTATTTTGATCTTGTGGTGAATTGTTGAGATCTCTTTATCATCTCTGATAATCTGATAAGGACAGTTTAGTTGATAAGGAAATGAGGACAGGAAAAGGAAGTTGTCTTTTACCTCATGCTTCCAGCTCTGGCTCCAGGAGCATGGAGTTTATTATATATATTTCAAGACTCATTTCACACAAAAGACCCCTCCCCTCCCCCCGAAACTTTGCAGATGCACAGAAGTTACAAATTATGTCACATCAAAACACAAAACATTGGCTTCAGAATAGACCAAGGCCAAGGCTGAATTTTGACTAGGTTCTTATCAGAAAGCCAAGTTGGGGAGTATCCTTCTCAGGGTGGAATTGCCCCTTGCTAAGATTTTGGCCTTGGCTATACCAGGCAGCAGCATTCCTTGCTGTGTTAACAGTGTTAACCCTTTAAATTCAGGTTTGATAGGAACTTAAAGCTTTTCAATAAGGCCACAATACTTTTCAACAAGAAATCACAAGGATCACAAAAGGAGTCAAAAGAGGAGTCTCAGATTTTTATCTATTCTTTTATTGGCTTCCCACTGTGAATGGCTCTAAATCCAGGTTGGTCCCAAAGGTTCATTAGACTCTTGGTGGGTTGACAGTATTTGGGAGCCTCAAGAAGTAGGTACAGCTAAACTGGAGAGATTTGGGACTACTTCAGAGAAAGTAAGATTCCTCTAGAACTGAGCCAAATTTAATAAGGACACCACTTTAATTTTCCAGGCTTGTGTTTTTTATTTTACCTTTTTTTTTTTTTTTTTGGCTGAATCTGCTGAACCATTCTGAAGACTTTAATAATGTCCTTAAATTTTAATTATTTGTTATACCTCAAATTTTAGCTTTGTTTTGAATGGCTTCACTTTGCAGGTAAAGGAAGTGAATCTACAAAGGCTGTGATTTGTCTGAATGACAATTTGTCATTAACAGACTCAAGATTAGATGTTTGTGGCTTACTTTTTTATTCCATCATGCCATATTTATAATTTTGATTTTCAGACAGACAGTGAGAAAACCAAGCGTATAAAAGTATAAAAGAGTATAAAAGAGAAATTAAACAGTAGCTTTTTTTAGGGGAAGGTTTTTTACTTTTATATAAAAAAATTATCATTTTCCTATGCTCCCACTTAATCAAATGAAGGCTCTTTTATTTAATCTCGGGACTAAGAATGTAACACATATTCATGATATAGAGGCTTCTCTACTGGAGTAAAGAATATTTATCTTGTGAAAACATTGAAAATTTTATTATATATAATCTTAATTGAATTGACCTCTACTAGAAGGACTAGTATAATGTCAAATATTTATGACTTAATCATTGTATTACTTGAAGACTGATCTCTATTAGAACTTAATGATGTCTCATTTCTAGACAACTTTTTTTTAAGAATTTTTAAGAATTATGACACAATATAGAATGCTATTGTGTATTTGTGATGACTGCTCAGCTTTCTTCTGGTTCTCCTCCTAATCTGTTCCTTCTCAGTCACTTTTGCTAGTTCTTCATTCAGATCACACTCACTATCAATGTCTCCCAGGATTCTGTCCCGGGCCCTCTTCTCCCTATTTCATTTGATGATCTCATTAGTTCTGTTAATTCTTATGTTCATTCTGAAGATGCTTCTCAGATCTCTTTTATCAAATACTGTCTCTTTGATATCTAAAATTGTATGCCCCACCTTCGTCTTAAACCTGCCGTATTCAAAAGTTCCCTACCCCACTTCTTTTAAACTCTCTCTAGGGCACTGTCATACTCCCAGTCATCCACACTTGGAATCTTGGTATCCATCCTGGATTCCATATTTCATTGTACATATCCAATCTCCTGGCAAGTCTGGTTCTTTCTGCCTTCACAACCTCTCTAGAAATATAACTGTCTTTCCATTTATACAGATACTACCCTGGTATAGGCTCCCCTCACTTCAAGTCTGGACCACTAGAGTAGCCTTCTGGTTGGACTTTCTGTCTGGAATTTCTTTCCACTATAACCCATCCTCCCCTCCGGACTGCTGAGATCTTCCTAAGGCACAGGCTGACTGAGTCACTCCAGGGGCTCTTCATTTCCTCTGGAATCTAATATAAAGCCTTGTATTTGATTTTTAAAACTCTTCACGACCTTTTCTTTTCTTGTCTTTTTAGTCTTTTTATGCTGTACTTCACTCTATGTAATCAGTAATCCAACAACAGCTGCCTTTTTGCTATTTCTTGTATGACCCTCCATCTCCAGACTCTGGGCCTTTTCCTTGGCTGACACCGTTCCCCCCCACCTCCCCATCCCAATGTTCTCTAACTTCACCTCTGCCTCCTGGCTTCCTTCCAGGCTCAGCTCAGATCCCACCTTTGTAGGAAACCTCTTTTGGGCCTTTATTTTATATTTATAGTGCCTTCCCTCTGAGGTTACCATCTGTCTACTCCTGATATGTCTTGTTTCTACATAGGTAGTTATTTACACCTCTTTTCCAAGCTTTTGAGGGCACAGACCATGTTTTCTCTTTTCCTTCTCTTTGACTCCCCAGTACTCAGCACCATACACACTTAGCACATAGGAAAGCATAATAAATGTTCTTTTGACTGACTTCCTATTAGAAAATCTTCAATTAAAAATTTGAAGTAACTAAGAAGGGCACTGAAATAGGAATCAATAGTTTCTTCTCACTCAAGTAAAAATGTAAGAGAATTGCAAGATAGCATTATAGTTATAATTAGTCTTGCAGAACCCCTCCAAAATGCAGACTCTTAATATGCAGCTAGCAGTGATTATGCTTCTTAAACTACTACCAGAAGCATGGGAGGTCATGGAGGAGTTTATGTGGAAATGGGACAATAGATTTGTTACTAAGTTGTAAGATTGTATATAGTTAATTATAAAATGATTTCTAATAATAATCCTTTAGATACATAATATAACATTATAAAGTTACCACTTGTCACAGAAAATAACATGGGTTCTCAAAGTCTACACCAGCAAAAGAAAAATTTTCCCAAACTATTACCACTCAGGATGCTTGTCACCCAAGTTTTCAATCTTGAATTCATCCTTGAGTCTTCACCCTTCCTTCCCCCATGTATCCATTAAATCTTCTCCTTTCTTTTTCTATGACATCCCGCCATTATATCCCCCTCTTGTCACACAGCTCTCTCTTCTAGTTTTAGTCCTCATCACCTCTTGAATAATTGCAGTTAGCCTTCAAATTGGTCTTGCTTTCTCCTCTCTCCAGTTCTTCCTCCATATTGCTAAAAAAGTAATTTTTCTCAGGCATAGATCTGATCATGCCATTTATTTTCTCAGTAATTTCCATTGACTTCCTCTTTTCTCTAGGATTTTTCTCTAGGTCTGTTGTTTAAGGAACTTTACAGCCTGGTTCCTCCAGGCATCTTCTATATTATTCCTCTTGGTACGCTCTGTGTTGCCCATCCAGGCTTACTTTCTGTTCTGCATACCCCTACCTGTGTGCCTTTGCACTGGCTGGCTGTCCTCAGTGTCCGTAGTGTTCTTCATCCTCACCCCCATATTCTTGAAATCCCTGGCTTCCTTCAAGATTTGTCCATGAATCTTCTTCTTATCCTTTTTGCTGCTAGTGCCCTCCTTTCCCAAACTACCTTGTATTACCTTTATATATTTACCCTTTATATGTTCTTTATATACATACACACACATATTCATGTTGTTGCCTTACGAATAGAAGCTTATTGAGGCTAAGGCTGTTTCACTTTCTTTGTATCCCCATGCTTGGTGTGACAGCTGGCATGTAGTAGACACTGAATATGTGCTGGTTGATTGATGGAAGTCATGGTGAGAATAAGAAGTTTAGCAAGAATGAAGCCAAGGAGATATGGAAGGAGAAGAGACTATGGTCCTATAGAACCAGACTTCTCAGTCATGGCAATAGGATGGATGCTTGTGGGTGGTAATGTGGAGATCAAGAGTGTGTGACCATCCCTATAGACAGCTGAGCTACAGGGAGAGTGTAGGCCACAGACTACACTAAGGTCTTAGGGAGCCTGGTGAGGTGCTCAAGGAGACATTGCCATATGTACTGAAGTCCACAAAAAAAGAAAAAAAAAGAAAAAAAGGATGTGACAGAGGGGACAGGAAAGGAAAACCAAGATAACTGTTGTAAATCCTTGGAGAAATGTGAGAGAATAACCTGGGAGCTGCCAACAGCCTACCTGGGTGATAGAGCTCTGTCTTTCTTTCACTTTTCCTAGGAGGAAAGAGACCCAGCAAAGATGAGAAACTTTACCAAGGTGCAGCAACTGTGATTCTTAGCCATTTCCCCTTCCACTATCAGGCCACATCTCAAATCTCTATCATAAACTGTGCACGCAGTGTGTATGTTCAAAGATATGGATGAAGTGTGGGAGTGAGAAGGTCCTGCCTTTTTTAAATTGGTGGGGATATCATCATAGACTCCAGCCTACTCTCTCCCCAGACTCCACACTTCCATCTTGGAACTTGGCACCTTATTGTCCTAATAATTGATCCCTAGAGTACTCCTCCCTCCCTTTCTCATTCCCCCCTCCCTCCATTTAGATGCTTAGTACATATTTGTTCTTATATTGAAGCTGGCCGCCATGAAACTGTAAAAGACTCAAGCGTCATGTATTTCTGTTAACTGAAGACTCAAGTGTCATGTATTTCTGTTAGCTGTTTGCCTGAAAGTTGAAGAGTGAAAGATAGTCCTCTAGCAGTGCTCAAGGTAATTACTTGAGTAGCATGCACAGGCTCATCAGCCTTTGCCTGTGCTTATTTAGTGTTTGGGATTCAAGAACAAAGATGGTACTCATGTGTGAACTTTGATAGTAGGCATTCACAACAGGAAAGGGGTAAGGATAGGGTCTAGGTGACAGGCCCACATGATACATAATTTTTCAAAACATAGTTCACTGGAATAAATTTTTATTGACCTGTCACTGATTTCTTAAGAGGTACATGTATAACAAGGGAGGCAGCTTGATGGCTTAGTGTTTATCAGCAGTACTATTTGAATAATTTGCAATTTGGTTAATGGCTTTGAATTTTTATTTAATTTTCAAGGTCATAGAATGAACAGTGCCAATTTTCCCCTCATTTACACTGTAGTTGTTGCTCCCAAAGCGTGCTTAATCATTATTTGGGAATTTTAAATTAGCTGCAGTAAAAAATCAATTAAGACCCTTTTTGTTTCTGGTAAATGTGTCAGGAATAGAAAAACATTGCAATGGTCTTGATTATGTAAATGTTTTATAGCATGGTTGTTGGGGTGAGAATGGGGTAATTTTTGTGTAGAAATATAATCTTCAGTTGCAAAAAGCACTTTAATCACTGAAAGCCAAAACCCACACTTCCTAAGAGAGCTGATTTAGGTGAATTGAAAAGACTTTCATTTTAATTCTTGCCATCATTTGCAGAGTTTATGAGGCTCCCATGTGTGGATGCTGGCTTGATTCCCCCATTGGTGCAGCTGCTGAACTGCAAGGACCAGGAAGTACTACTTCAGACGGGCAGAGCCCTTGGGAACATATGCTACGATAGCCGTAAGTGTTGAGATAGCCACAGTGTTCTTTGAAAATCTGCTCTGAGTATTGTGAATTCCTGATTAACTTCATCTTTTGGGTTGACTTCTGTCATTAATTTTTTTAGGCTGATGAAGACACATTTCTATCATGATCCATCTTGACTACTTGTTAGTAGTCAAATTGTGATGAAATGTTTGACTATTTTCTTATGTGAAAAGTTATGGGAAATTTCTTTTTATCTTTTATGACTGTAGAAGATATTTTCAGAGGATAATGCATTTGTTTTTAGGCAACTCACTGTCCAAAGTTTTGAATTATAAACTCACTCTGCCTTATATCTTGTCCTCTCTTTGGCTAGATTTTCACCCAAGTGTTTGTATATTCTTAGGATTGGCTTGTGCAGTTTGTAAATCCATCCAAATATATTTAAAATAAATTACTACAAATATTTTAAAAACATCAACGTTATTATAAAAGTTTGATTTAAACCACTACACTTATATAAACCGTAGCCATATTTATTGTTTTTGTATTGCTATTAATTCTGTGTGTCTATAAGCCAAGCAAATAGACACATCCACTTATTTTAATCATATTTCTTTTCTATGCATAAACTTATAATAATTTAATACAGAGAGAGAGAAGCATGAGTTACACCATAGTTGGGGTAAAGAACTTTTCCTGATTTTCTTTAGTTCCAGATTTCTTTTAAGCCTTCAGCATTATTTATGGCAACCTTAAGGAACTTAATAGAAATTTTACTTCTACTTATTTTGCCAGAATAAATCCAGAAAGAAACTTTTCATATTAATGATAACATGCATTTATGTGGGGGATCCCAAAAGGGTTGGTGCAATTTTAAGCTTTTGCTCCATGTCCTTTAAGACTTAAAATGTGCTTTACATATGTTTTTTCATTTGGATCCTTACAAAATCTTGGTGTGGCAGGCACTAAAGGTATTAGGTGATTGCACTTTAGAGAGTTTAAGTTACTTGCCTTTGGCCACACAGAAGTGAGATTCAAACCCAAGCCTATCCTTATTTGAGTATTTAACCTTTGCTTCTTCTCTCATGTCATCTTAGCCCCAATGTAAGAATACTTGAAGCTTGCATTTACCCAAAGAGAAAATGTAAGCAAATCCTAGAGTATTATCTTCATCTATATATTTGAAACATTCATGATGAGAGCTAGCTTTTTTGTATTCTTACTGGTGTTTGAAACAGTCTATTACTACTGATTACTTGGATATTTGAACTTGAAATTTTTATTTAAAGTTCCTGCTCTTTTCTCCTCCCTAATATGAGCGTTTTTGAACTTTGTGGCATCTCTTTCTCCCCAAACATTTTCCTCACTCCTTATTTTCCCATCTTGGGGATTAATAGATTCTTAGTTTCATTTAAAATTATAAAGTTTTAAAATTGTAATTTCCTTCTTTAGCAGGATTTGTTTAAAGTCCTCTTGTTGAATATCATTGAACAAGTGGGAACCTTCATGCCCATTTTGTGAACTGAACTCATTCTAGTTTTTATTTTACATAATTACTTTTTAAGGTAATATATTAAAATAGACTCACCAGGCAAAATGCACTTTTCCAGTTAAGGGGCAGAGAGTATTGACCATTATCATCTAAATGATTAGGAAATGAGACTACAAAGAAGGGATATTTACATTTTGCTGTATGGAATTATTCTTACATTTTGTATCAATTGAAAGATTTTTTTAAAGGTCCTTTATGAGCTATATTTGTGTTCTTTTCTTTTTTGCTTAGTGGGCATATAATACCTACAAGATAAATGCAGTCACTTGGTCATCTGTTGTCACATACTGTGATGATTTTGTCTGTTTTCCTCTAAGGAATTTCATGAAATTAGGGTCATAAATGTCAAATTAATTCAATTAGTATTCTTTTTTATTTTTTAAAATTTTAAACCTGTACCTTCTATCTTAGAGCCAATACATGGTATTTGCTGCAAGGCAATGGGGGTCAAGTGACTTGCCCAGGGTCACACAGCTGGGAAGTGTCTGAGGTCAGATTTCAACCTAGGACTTCCCGTCTCTAGGCCTGGCTCTCAATCCACTGAGCTACCCAGCTGCCCCCTCAATTAGTATTCTTAATTAAACTAGAACTCATTACTTCATTTTTATCACATCTGTGTTATATATTTTAATAGTCATTTATAGTGGACCTCTAAATGTTGTGGGTACAGACTATAATAACAAGTTAAAATCTTTATGAAATTTTGATCTTCATCACAATATTCAAAAAACAGTGTTTTTATAAATTACTAATGACAAAGAAAGGAATAGTGCATACTGTATATACAGGGTTTTCCAAAGACTTTAGTTCAATTTTAAGCTTTAGTAGTTTAAATTTATACTGTTTTCCTTTTCTTTTTTTAACCAGACTTAAGGAAGCAGAAATGATAGCACTTGAAAAAAAAAAAGAAATCAGTATTAGGAAGCAATGACATGCTACAGCAACATCTTCATTAAAAACATGCAGTTTTATGTGTATAAACCCTGCCATACTACATGCTCTAGTTCCCTTCTTTTTTGCCTTTGAAATCAGATTTTGCTGTGATTCTTAGAAATAACTTGTAAGATAATAACTGATGGTTTTATTTCAGTTAAAAGTAAAATTTATAGAAATCTATAGAATAACTTATTTTGTTGATTTTGAAATTTACCTGAGATATATTTCAGATTATTTTCAATGGCAGAATATTGATAGCAGTGGAGATTTTTAATGGGATTCATTCCTCATTGAAAAAATTTTAGAAAGAAAATCTTCATAGCAAATGTGAATAGCCCAGGCAAAAAAAAATTCCTATGTTGGCCATGTCCAAAAATGTGTGTCTTGTTTTGTTTTTTTTAAGCCTCTCACCACTGACAAAGAGCTGAATGGAATGATTTTTTCTAAGACCTCTGGACTTGTGGTTTATCATTACATTGCTCAAAACTCTGAAGTCTTTCAGAAGTGATTTTCTCCATAATGTCATTGTTTAAGTTATTCTCTTTTTTCTGTTCATGTAATTCTGCATCACTTCATGGTGGTTTTCCCACTTTCCTTTGAAACAGTACATTTTGTCATTTCTTATGGCATAGTAATAATCCATTATATGTATATACTGTAATTTGGTTAGCCTTTCTAATAAATGGGCGCTCCTTTACTTTCCAACTTTTGGCTACTACAAAAAGAGGTACTATAAATATTTTTGTTCCACTGGGTCTTTTTCCTTAATTGAATTGCTCAGGAATATAAACCCAGTAGGGTACAGCCAAGTCAAAAAGTATGTAGTTTAGTAACTTTGGGGGCCTAGTTCAACATCTAACACTTTATTTTTTAAATGTATATAGAAAAACTTCAGTTTTGATTACTGGATATGGCACTTAAAAATCATTTTCCCCAAATGAAATTTTGAAAAAATTCATATCTTTTTATCACCTCCCCCATCTGCGCCCCACCCCACGACTTACGTATACTTTGTTAGTCATTTGAACTAGCTTTCATGAAAATCTGTTCTTCATGTGAACAAATTTCCACAGTCCTGGATACCAAATTAGTCAGGGGTTGTGAATAGTTAGCTATTTAAGAAAGCTTTCCCAAAGTTAAAGGATCCAAATTGTCTCCCAATCTCCCTTCCCCACCCCCACCCCTTCCTGGAGCTGGCAAGTAATTCAATCTAGGATATACATGTATTATCATGCAAAACATACTTTCATATTGTTCATTTTTGTAAGAGAATAATCATGTAAAACCGAAACCTCCAAATAGAAACCTAAATAAACTAAAGTGAAAAATTGTATGCTTTGAAGCATGATATATTTGAAAGGGGAAAATTATCAACTGTACAAAAATTAGACTTTGGAAAATCTATGGACGTGATTGTAAAAAGTATATGAGACTTCAGCATTAATGACCATGGCAGCCTCCAGTTTGTAACAATTAAAAAGCCAGTAACCAATGTTTGATAGAAAAGAGATAGAGAAAGTCTATGTGGTGAGTTTCTCTTCCAGCACTTCCCTGGGGCCGAATATACACTGGGAGACTTTAAGGGGGTTTCACCCCAAAACCAGATGACATGGATGGTCCTGCCACCCCACAGGAGATGGGGGCAAGGCTTCCCTATAAGAGGAGGGAAAAGAATGCTACCCACATTCAGAGGAAGAACTGCAGGAGTAGAAACACAGAAGAAAAACAACCACTTGAATACATGGGTTGATGCGGACATGGTTGGGGATGTGACACTAAACAACCACACAAATGCAACTATCAATAATATGTAAATAAGTCTTGATTGATCACACATGTTAAAACCAGTGGAAATGCATGTTGGATATGGTGGGGGTGGGGTGAAGGGAGGTGAAGGGGAAAGTAAAAACAAGAATTGTGTAACCATGGAAAATTTTTCTAAAAAAATAAAATATTAAAAAAAAAAAGAGGAGGTATGTTGATACCCCAATCAGATCCTGAATAAGGATGGAGTTCACACAAATCTCACCCCCCCAATAAGTTAAATTCACAGTGGGTGGTCCAGCTTCAAGATGGAGGCAGCTGGACCAAGCTGTGGTTCCCTCGTTGTCTCTTAGGCACTCTGGAACGCTCTCTGACTGTTGAATGGTTTTATTATCCACAAATCAGGGATTGGGGAAAGGGATGAAGGGCAGAGGGATTTTGGGGTGCCCTCTTTGCTATTGCTATGGGGTCTGTCACTTGGGTGGGAACCTTAGTGGTTCCCACTCCTAAGCTTCTCCTTTCGCTCCTTCTCCTTCTGTTTTTCTATTTCTATCCTTTTCTGTAATTGTAAGGTTTGACTAAAAAAGGGTCTCTCAGCAAGGTTGGGAATGGGTGGAGGAGGAGAGTAAGAGATTGTTCCCAAAATGGAGTCCAAACTTATCTGACTCAATGGTTGAAGTCTTGATGGGTGAGATGCAATGGAATGGCTTTGATCAGGGAATCAGGGTTTCAATTTCCAAAAGAAAGATTCTTAGGAAGCCTGCAGGACTGGATCTGAGCTGGGATGTCCTTCTCCTCTCTCCTCCCAGTCCTTTGCCCGAAGACTTCTCCCTTCTCTGGAGAATCTCCCAGAATTCTCTCGGTCTCAACTTTCAGCAACTATCAGCAACTGTTTTCTCTGGCTCCTTTGATCCCATCCCCCTTGCACAAATCCCATCCTTACAAGTTAAATCCTCTTTCTAGGGAAAAGAGCCCTATCTTATATAATTCTTACATCAAGGCAGCATTGCTATACAGGGAGGGGGTATGATGAACATTTGTTGCTGTTGAGCTTTTACAGTTCTACCTTGCAAACAGTATAGATCAGGGTTTGGCAACCTTTTTGGAAGTGAGAGCCATAAACGTCACATTTTTTAAAATGTAATTTGGTGAGAGCCGTACAGTGCTCATAGTGTAACAGCGCCTGAAAAAAAATTGCCTTTATGGCTCCTGCAGAAAGAGCCATACGTTGCTGACCCCTGGTATGAATGAAGGGAAGAATTGCTGTTTGCAAGCAACTTTCATTTAAATACTTTTCTTTCATAGCATCTGCAAGACTGTTCTGAATCATGGAGTTTTATGTGGAAAAATCGAATCAGAATTCTTAAGTATACATTGTTTGCTGAATGGACTTGCTCTTTAGAAGAAGTTTTTGTTCATTCTCAGAGCAAAGGAGAAGGGGAAATATACTTAAAAGAGGAAAGAAATGCGTACTGCCATATAGTATTTAAAAAAACAAACAACCTTACTTTCTGACTTAGAATCAATAAGTACTAAGTAAATATTGGTTCCAAGGCAGAAGAGCAGTAAGGGATAGACAATGGTGGGGGGTTGGGGGGAGGAGGGGTTCACAATTCGGAGTCACACAGCTAGCAAGTTTCTGAGGCCAAATTTAAACTCAAGATCTCCTATTTCTAGGCCTGGCTCTTTATCTACTGAGCCACCAAGTTGTCCCATTGGGTTGTTTTTTTAAAATTTTGTAGTTTGAAAGAAAGGTGATTTTGAGATCAGATAAGTCCATTTTGCTGATTAATTATATAATTCCTATTCATTGATGATGGAAAAGAATCTGGAATTCCATTCTGATACATTTTATCTCATCAGTATGATGCTCCTTACAGTGATTGGATGACTTTGTTTTTCTGCTGCCTTCATTCCTAAATGGTTTAACCAAAAGGGTCTGGAGAAAAGTCCATTCTATATGGGAAGTTGGTTAGGGAGGGAAAAAAATTAATTTTCCTTAATAGGTAACTGGAATTCCCAAGTTTATTAAGAAAAGTATGAAAAACATACTGCCACTAAGTGTCCCTGTTGTTTATATTCAGAGTCCTGATTCAAGAAAATTAGACTCTCTTCAATGCAGGAGAATCTAAAAGAAAATGATTATGTGGGATTAAAATTTCCTTTCTTCAGGGAAAGTAAATCAAAGTAATAAATGTTAAAAGTGAACAAGTAGATGTCTTCAGAGAAGATATTTTCCCTTTTGCTATGATAGATATTACTATTATTAGTAATTCACATGATTTATATATGTAGTATTTAAAAATTTTTAAAGCTCACACATAGTGGTTACTCCCACATAGAAGGAAGTTGCATTTCTGCTCAAGGGATGTGTTAATTCATTTTAATAATTTTAAGGTTAAGTAAATTCTGTTCAATGAACAAGAAAATGGTGAGACTTCCTTCCATATGCTTATTGTTGTTCTTCAGAATGGCTATTGATTTTATGTGTTAGTGGAAAGAATGCATGAGATTGTTCAGAAACCAGGGACTCGGCACTAGTCTTCACTACTAAAAGAGCTGAGCTTGAAAAGGTCTGTGTATACATGAGTATTTCTGAGATAGAATATTTACCCTCTAAACCACTTTACCATGAAAAAATGGCTAGGTGATTATGGATTAATGAAATACATTCTGACACCAAATTTATATATTTAGTGCACTAAAAACCAAAATATTTTGCTTATATTTTTGTCCAGCAGTTACATTCACTAGGGAAATATTTGTGTCCGGGGTTTTAGAGAAATACATCTTTTAGGGGAAGTGATTATTTTAATACTTAAAAATATTTTGTTCATCACATTGTTAAAAGTTGCTGCAAGGTTACATATTTGTTAGTGAGGCTCAACTGTGTCGATTGATTCATTTTGTATACATTTTTGTTTTGTTTTAACAAGTGCTTCCCAGTAAATCTCATGGTCCTTAGTAATTTCTCTTTAAAAATTTAGCAAAAGTGTCTAATCTAGCAGTTGAAACATTTCATTTACCAGAAATTGTGTTTAAACATCAGTCATCTGGAACCAGTATTGGCCATCATTTGATTGTCTTCTTGTATTGTCTTCATTTATGTCATTAAAGTCATTGTGGCTGTGTATTGTTTTGTTTATGCCTTTTTTCTTCTGAATCAGCTTTTATGAGCCTTTCTTTGTTAAGTCAACAAATCAGTTCCCAGGTATCTTATTGAATGGTGTGGTTGTTTTAAAATGAATTTTTATTTTTCCCTCCAATTATTTGTTGGTAAGATTCTGATGATTTTTGTGGATTTATTTTATTTTTTTTTTAAACCCTTGTACTTCGGTGTATTGTCTCATAGGTGGAAGATTGGTAAGGGTGGGCAATGGGGGTCAAGTGACTTGCCCAGGGTCACACAGCTGGGAAGTGGCTGAGGCCAGGTTTGAACCTAGGACCTCCTGTCTCTAGGCCTGACTCTCACTCCACTGAGCTACCCAGCTGCCCTGGATTTATTTTATATATTGCCATTTTACTGAAGCTATTAATCATCTTGATTAGTTTCTTCATTGATTCTCTAAGTAAACTGTCATATTATTTGCAAAGGATATTTTGATATATTATTTTGATATATTATTCCTTTAATTTATTTCTTCTGTCATATGGCTATAATTAGCATATACTATTATTGGTAAATATTATGGAAGGGTAATGATTATTGTATGTTCTCAAATGCAATTTCTGTATCTAGTGACATAATCATTTTTTATGGGGTAGGGGTTTACATGATTAATACTGTTAGTTGTTTTCCTAATGTTGAATCATTCTTGTATCCCTGATCCAGCTTGTTTGTAATGATTTGAGGGCTATATTGTTGCTTCTTTGCTAAAATCTTTTTTGAATTTTTGCATCAGTATTCATCAATGATACTAGTCTCTAGTTTTCTTTTTTAAGATTCATTCCATTCATTTGTTTATTATGACTATATTCATCAAAGGATTTTGGTAGTTTTTGTATCATAGAAATATAACACAGGAGTTAATTTCTCTTTAAATGTTGGAAAGAATTTATTTACAAATTAGTTTATATCTCTGAGATTAGATTGCTTAAGATCCAGATTTTCTATTTGTTAATTTAGGTATTTATATATTTTTGTAGGTAGGCATTTTCTTGAAATTCTGAGTTTTGCTATATATGGTAGTACATTCCTCTGTTCCCAGCAATCATAGAGTCTAAGTCTGGTGGATTTCTTTGCCATGATTATCAATTGACAGTACTAAATTAAGTATTTCATATGATAAACATTCTAGGTTTAACTAAGGAAGGATTAACTGGCTCAGATCAGAAATGGAACAGATGAAAGGTCTAGTGCCAGTCAGACTGAGATCTGGCCCATGAGTAGTCTCTGTATTTTCAATCTGTTTATGATTATAATCTGCTCAGAAGGCCTAATGTGTAAAGGGGGGGGGGGGGAGAAAAGGAAAAAACAGATATACTCAGTTTTGTTGGCAATTAATTAGGGACAATAACTTATGATACTTATTCATCTATATTGTGATTTAATCTTGTTTAGCTTTGATTTAGATGATCTGGTTCTCCTTTCACTTTTTTTTTATTAGATGAGCTAATTATCAATTTTGTTTGTCTTTTTAAAAATATTCTTTATCTGTTCATTAGTCTTTTTGTTTTCATTTTCCTTATTTTCCATTTATTTTTAAATATTTCTTTTGTGCTTTTTAAGATATTGATTTTATTTTAAAATTACATTCTGAATTTATTGATACTCTTTTTTTTTCTATTTTATTAGTATGTGTTTTCACAGCTATATGTTTTCCTCTGAATGTTATTTTAGTTGCAACTCATAAATTTTGTTATGCTGTCTTGCGTATCATCATTTTTAATGAAATAATTTATTGTATTAAAGGGTTTTTTTTGACCCACTCATTATTTTGGATGCTGTTAATATCCTCTTTTTAGATTTATATCTTTAGTTCATTTTTCCTTTATTGATTACAACTTTTACTATTTCATATTTTGTGAAAGAGATACTTGATATTTTCTTTCTCTGGTTTTATTTGAAGCAACTGGAATTGTCATGCCTGTCATAACTCATATTTTAATATCTCTGTCATTTTTGTAAGCCTCTCCCAACCAGCCACCTGGGTTCTGTGCCTGGAGTTACTGGTGCGGCCAGCAGATTTTGCAGTTTGGGCTCTGGAGTGCTTATATATGCCTATTTAATGAGTAAAGGAGAGGATTATGTAACCCAGTTCTCTTGCTTTCCATAAGTTGTAAGGTTGCTGATCTCTTTTTCATAAAATTTGTTGTTTTAGAAAGACATGTTCTATTAGCTCTTTTCTAGGCTTTTCATATTCTTTTTGAGGATCTCTAAGTGACAGAAAGCGTGGGGGAGGGGTAGTGTGGAAAATATGGAGGCACCAGGGGTGTTACAATATAATCTTAATGGTTGTGGGTATACACACTGGGTTGTAGGAGAGACTGGACCAGGATGGAGAGATCAGAGTAAACAACTAAGCTGCTGATAACTGACAAGAATGTCACCAGCTCACCACTAGGCCAGAGTCTTAGAAACCAGCAGGCAAGGTAAAAGGTTTTAACAGGTTTAGTTATGTTCAACTAAAAGGTGGGATAGGGAATTCTACACTAAAACCTAAATGGCAAAACCACAGGGCAAGGGGAGGACTTCTCTACTCTAATCTTAGTGATCTAGCAGGCAGAGCCCAAAGAAGCAGAAATGGAGTCTCTGGGAGGCTGCATCAAACCTGGTTCCAGCCAGGGTTTGACTAGCACAGCTAAGGCTGAGGGTGGCTTTGGGGTTCTCACTGTAATCCACCGATGATCACAGGATGTCAAAAGCCCAGGTGGTCCAAGGTATCCAAGTAGAGAGATGCTTGAGATGCTGTCCACCAGATCCCAAACTCCTCCTCCACCTGGTGCTGCTCTGTAGGTCTTGTCCCCTTGCTAGATGCCACCACACAGGATCCCAGGGAAATCAGGATGCAGGGTGTCCTTAACTCTGAGATCTCCCAGGGCTAACAACAGTTTGTGCCCACCACTAATGGAATCTCTCTCAGGGCACAAGCCACTTCCTGCTCCTTCATTCCATCTTGGAATGCTCCAGTCCTTCCTGCTAGGTCAACCTTAATACTTAATTACTAACTAATCTTCCTCACAACAGTAGAAAGTAGTGAGCCACTCAGGGCATTTAGCTCATTATTATGCCCCCAGCTATTGTCCCTTAAACTTCATCATGTCTGGTGCTGATTCCTCTTCTCCCTCTTTCAGCTGCTTTTTGTGAGTTCCTCACAGCCAAGAACTGCCTTTTGCTCTTCTTTATATATGCTTAGCACGAGACTTGGTACCTAGTAGGTGCTAAATAGATGTTTATTGACAAATTGAATGATAGTTTCTCAGACTGGAAGGAGAGTAGTGTCATAGACAATAATCCATTAGGAAGTTAGGAAGAGAGAGTGCAGCTAGATGGATGGAGTGTTGGGCCTGGGGTTCAGACTCAGCTTTAAATACAGGTTAGCTATGTGACCTTGGCCAAATCAATTAACCTCATTTACCTGAAGTTCCTCATCTGTAAAACAAGCTGGAGAGGGAAATGGCAAACTACTCCAGTATCTTTGCCAAGAAAACCCCAAATGGGGTCATGGAGAATCAGATATGACTGAGATAACTGAGCAATCATATACGAAGAGGGGAGGGTTTAGAAAGACAAAGACATCTTTGGGATATCCAGTTTGAAATGTCCTGGTGATCCTCGATTCAAGCACAAGGGGAAAGTATGGAACTAAATCCATAACTTTGTGAGCCTGCTGATGATGGTCAACTGTGGAAAGATTAGATCATGGAACAACACATTCAGCTTTAGCCGAGTAGTCCACCTATCCACAATGAATGAGGAAAATGAGATTGGCACTAGGAGGGGCTGTTTGGTTTTAAGAAATGCAGAATAGCCATGTCTAGTGATGAGAAAGAGGCTTGTTAGGGTAATGCTGATGGCTCTGTTGAGTTGAGTTATCTTCAGTTTGTAGGAGACCCATTTGTTAATTCAACAAGTATTTATGAAAAACCTATCCTAAACTTAGCATAGAGGTATTGAGAATCATATATGAGAAATCACAAACATTATTCCTGACCTTAAAGGAGTTCATGGTGTAGTTTCACTCTTCTGGAGCTTCTACTTCCAAATTGAATGTTTAATAGATGTTATTTTATTGTGGTCAACTAATAATAGAATTGAATTATGCCTGCTGGACATATCACCTGCCAATCCATTAAATAAAGATTTTGAGGGTATGTTTTCTGGATAGAGATTGAACCATTATATTAATTCCCTTTGCCAACCAAAAATAATAAAAACAGCAACACATTTACAATTTTAAGATTGGCAAAGCATTTACCTCTTCATTCTGAGACAGGCCATAAGAATGTGTACTACCACATACCAAATTAAGCAAATTATTACTGTCATCAAGTGAGATAATATTCATTAGTTTTAATGCTTACATAGTACCTGACACATAATAAGCATTTCACAAATGCTTATTCCATTCTTCATCCTGTAAGAGTGATATATTTGGAGAGATCCCTGGGCTGTTAATGGGATGACAGACTTGAATGGTGGAGTCTGTCTAGGCCACTCGCCTATACACCCTTACTGAGAGGACGAGGAGTATTCTCTGTGTGAAGGTGTATTAACAGAGAATGGGCAAGTGATGGCAGCATGGTAAGGGTTTCTTCTTAGAGATAATGATGATAGGTCCCCAGGCTTGGTAGCCTAAAGAACCCCCTTTTAGACAGACCACCTTGCCAGATCAAAGCTGCACAGCAGGGGTGCTAGGTGGTTGGAGCCACAGCCTGACCTGGCAGCCTTTCCCTCTCCCTCTTGTTCCCTCTGTTTCCCTTCACCAAGGATATCGCACTCTGACTGATTTCTGAAGTTATTTATTGTTATTAATAATATGTAAGAGATGGGAGCGAGGGTAGTGGTAGAAGGGGGTCCCTAATCTAGCCCCACTGACAAGGTCCTTCATACAGGTCAGGCCAAACAGTGAGACCCAGAATTCTCCTCTCCCTTATCTCTATATCCTAAGCTAATAACTAATAATGAAATAAGAGGTCTCTGTTATAAAGGCAGCCTAGACTGAGAGTCTTCTCATTTGGACCTCAGCCTGGGGGGAGGGGGTGGAAATGGGGATGGGGAATTGTTGACCCTCCAGGCACTGGTATATCCAGGAACTCTTTCTCAATGAAGTTTTAAGAATTCAGGAACAATACAGGTCTTCTGGGGTATCCAACTGTCCAAGGAAACCCTTTGGACCGCCTTCACTTGATCTCAGGGTAGGCAGGAGACCTCCTCTCTCCTCAGAGATCCAAGATTGAAGCCCCTCCTCCAGTTCTTTCTTTCCCACAATCCTTTTTTTCTGGCTCAACTGCCTGCTCTATCACTCACTGTGCTTTGAACATTCTAAAAAACTCCACTTTTACAAAACTGCCCTTACAAACCCAATGTTATTGGATCCCAGATTTAAAAAAAACAAACTTATATTTTTGCCCATTTTGTTAAATATTTCCCAATTACATGTAAAAAAATTCTCTCCCTCCTACCCTGCCCTCACCCTTTGAGAAGGCAGATAATATGATATCAGTTATACATGCATGGCCATGCAAAATATATTTCCAGATTAGCCATGTTGCAAAAGAAAACCACACCAAAAAAATCTCCAAGAAAATAAAGAAAAACTTTAAAGCATGCTTTCGGTCTGTCCTCAGAGGTTACCCACTCTCTCTGCATGTAGACAATATTTTCTCCCTTATGTATAGATTTAGAGCTAGAAATAACCAATCCTATTTTATATATGAGAACACTGAGACCCATTGGTTAAGTGACTTGCCCAGGGACACAATTAATTAGGAGTACAGTTAGTATCTAGCCTTTCTTCTACTGCCTCAGAGAGTCAGTCCTAGGCCATAGGGTATTTGCTACATTGCATCAGTTTAAATGAAATGAATGGAAGTTTGTGTGGTATGATTGCAGGGTTTGATAAGCTATCATTTTACCCCTAAAAAACCCTTCTTCAGCCTGGCATTTCTGAAATCGGACAATGGCTGCTTGTGGATAGGGTAACAAAGTGAGGTACTTGGCTATTTGGGGAATGAAAATAAGGTGTGCTCAACAGGAAGGGAGAAGGCACCAGAGGCAAACTGCAGCATTTTGAATAGGGCTGAGTGCCATAATCTGCCATTTTTGTTTAATGAATTTTTTTGCTTACAGTCATTTTGGAGTCCTCAGAATTTTTCCAGCTTCTCACCAAGTGTTGTATCCTTTTGGAGTATGTAGGTTTATTTCTCTTGATTGATAAGTATAATTCAACTGTGCTCACAATTCTGATCAGAAATATGAAGGAGTACTGCTTAAAAGAAAATAATCTATAATATGTTATCCCCCCCCAATTGAGTATGATAAATGCATAAACTGTGGAAGAATTCGCAGTCACCATTAGCATTTGTACTGCAGTTCAAATTAAATGCTAAATCATACTAGCTGTTTCAACAAAATGATTTTCCTTAAAGTACAACAGCTTTTCCATGAAGAAACATCTTTAATATTTAAACACATATTTTGGATAAAAATTAAATTGGGGCCGTAAGCATTTGTCACTTTATATTTTTTTAAAAAAACTATATTTTTAAAGACAATTTACCTTATTTGTTATCCAAATGCTCTTCCCAAATCATTAATTTTAGATGTCTCTTGTTGAATAGTTGAATTTAATAATTTATTTCCCAATTGAAAGAAACGTCAATCAGAAACATTATTGTTTTGCTAATAGTAGAAAAATGTTGATTAGACCAATCATTTGCTCAACATTGTACTAACTACTGAGAATAGAAAGAAAGGCCAAAAAAAAGTGCCTGCCCCCTAAAAAAGCTTGTATTCTAATGTGGGAGATAATATCTAAATAATTAGGTACATTCAAGATACGTACAGAGTAGATGGGAGGTAATCAGAGTATAAGGCCTCCTACAGAGATAAAGAGGAGCATTTCAGGGATAGGGAACAGCCTGTGAAAATGCACCAAAATGGAAATATCATGTTTAGGGGAAGCCAGTGTTAGCTGGGTCAGAAATGTGGAGAGATGGGGTAAAGGTAGATGGGGTCAGCTTATGAAAACCTTTAGATGCCAAACAGAGGAGTTTATATTTGATCCTCTATTAAATGAATTTGTGTTTATTGAGTAGAGAGGTCTGACATGGCCAGACCCGCTCTTCAGGAAAATTACTTTGGAAGCTCTGTGAAGATTAGAGTGGGTAAGCAAGGAACCCAGCCAGAATGATATTGCAGTGGTTCAGGCATTAGTGGGATAATAGCTAGCACAGAAAGAAGCATGTCTGTGTGAGTGGAAAGATGGGATCATACATGAGAGCTGTTGGAATGGTAGAAACAAGACTTGACAGTAGATCAGATATATGGATTGAAGTGAATGCTTGAAAGAAGTCAAGGATGACATCAAGATTGGCATAAGAATGGTTGTACCCTGGACAGTAATAGGGAAATTTGACGTGGGGAGGGGGGAGAGATTAAAAAGCTCTGTTTCAGATATGTTGAGTTTGAAATGTCTCTGAGACATCCAATTTGAGATGTCTAAGAGGCAGTTGATGATTTGGATCTGAATCCCAGAAAAATTTCGCCCAAAGCTGGATATTTAGTTCTGGGAATCAGACATAGAGATGCTAATTAAACTCACTGAAGCTGATAAGATCTCCAGGTGAGAAAAGGAAACAGGAAAAGTGAAGAGCTCCAAGATTAGACTTGTAAGGGACACTCACCATCTAAAATAGACATATGAAAATAAAGAATCATCCAAAGAAACTTAAAAATATCAAGGTAGGAAGAAAGGAGAGAGCAATTTCACAAAAATCTAAAGAGATACTTTTCAGGGAGACAGTGATCATCCCCTGTAAAGAGGTTAAAAAGGTTGAGAATCAAGAAAAGACCTTGCATTTGGCCATTCAAATAACCATTCTTTTGAGAGATAATAGTTTCCTTTGAACTGTGACAATTTAAAATTCTGAAAACCTGGGTTGCAAACTATGTTCTGGGTAAGAAAATCAATTTGTTGATCAAGCTAGCAATAACCATTAAATTAGATGATCTTTGATCTCTCCCAGTGATCAAAGGCCCTGAAAGAAAACCTTATGGATCCTTACATACAATTTTGAAAGTTTGTTATTTAGCCCTTTCATAGACTTCTCAAGACATCTCTATTTGCTTAATAACTAATGAGGAGGTGGTCCATCACCCTGTCAGTCCTGCCTTCATTCTCTGGTTGATGATGGAAAATCACATACCCAGGCCCTGTGATCAAGACCTACCCAGCTAATCACAACATTTTCATTTCACTACAATGGAGAGCCAAGGTCTCTGTTCTGCTGCTTGCAGACACACCTGGTCTAAGCTGGTTTTTATTTACTGTGCAAGATAAAACTCATAATCTCACTTTTCTATTGCCTTACAATGAGAGAGATACTTACTCTGAGGTGGGAGGAGTTTTTGAATTTGCCTGGACCAGAGGAATGAATAAAGAAATCTGTGCTAAGCCTTAGCCTGTAGTTGCCACTGGAAAATTTTTTCCCTCCCCAATATATCCATATTCCAGTAGCTAAATAGCACTACTTGAATAATATGCCTCAGAATTGGCTTCTTTTTCTTATTTGAATGTTTAATAATAATGTCAGCTTTTTCTTTGTGACTCATTTTTGTAATTTCACCAATGCAGTATTTATAGCTTTTGCTTATTTTTGGTTTCCCATTGATTTTACTTACACCTGGAACCTGAAGAAATTTGATTATGTTAATTATAGGGGAAATGTCAATGCATTTTAATTTTTCATTTGAATGACTATTGGCATGTATCCAGGGTATATAATGGCAGATCTGGGGCAGTTTTATGGCCAAAATATGTAAGATGGAGAAGCTTGTGAGTTTAGTTTTTATTGTTAGAGCTAGAAGAATCCATGAGCTTAATCTTATCAAGCAGAAGATACTGTCAGACTTCTTAGCTTAGACTGAAATGCTGAAAACTAGGCCAGTCAAAAGCATAGTGAATTTAAAGGGCAGTAAATTTCAGATGAATAAGAAAGAAGGCTTTTTCATTCAAGTCTAAATAAAGAGAGGAACCATCTGCTTAGGGGGAAAAAAATGATCCTTTTGATTTAGGACCGAATGCCATTTAGTCAATTGTCATCTTCAAAATGTTTGCTTTGTATCTAAATGTCTGGGAGCATCACACATATCAAAATAAAACACTGTCTCCATAATAGCTAACTGTTTTTATTATTTAAGAAATCATTTATATCAACTGTCTGTTGATATACAGAAGGCATAACTTGTTAGATTAATGAGTAATCTCATGTCAGAAATTGCTGAGAAAACTGGAAAATAATTTTGTAGAAAATAAATTTCACTCATCAACTTATAGCATACACATATGTCTAGTAAGTTCCAAAGCAACTTAAGTATGAAACGGTCACATCATTTTCAAAGATTAGAAAAGAATGGAAGATCAAATCTGTCATTAATGTTAGGTGGAATGTTCAAAATCGTGGAGAGGATAAAGGAGGTTATATAAGAGAAAATAGATAATTCTAATTATAGGCACTTTTTCAATCAATTCAAGTCAGTCCTTTCTCTGTAATTTAAGAATCTTAAATGACTACCCAGAGCATGGAAAATTTAAAGGAACTTGCCTAGGAGTCACCATTATGCTTGAGTCTTGAACCTAAGTTTTCCTGGATCTTATGCTAGATCTCCATTTTCCAACTGACTTGTCAATAAAAAATTAAATAAAATAAACTTTTAAAGATACAAAATCAATACAGTTAGAATAATAAGACAAGCTCTGGCTATGCTGGAGTGTGCAGAAGGAAATCATTGCAACAAACATTTCTGGTAAATTCCTACATCCAAACTGGCACAAGTATATAAAACTAGATATCTTCCTAATTTTGAAAGAGTAAATGCAAACTACTTACAAATGTAAGGAAAAAAATTTTCCAAATTATGACTAATAATATAAGGGCAAATTTAAACAGCACTGAGATACTTCCACACACTAATATCAAATTGACAATGCCTATAAAAAATGGAAATATTCCTTGTTGGAGGAGTTATTGGAAGACAAACATACCAATATACTACTGTTTAAACTGTAAATCTGTTGAACATGTCTAAAGGTGAGAAATGGCACTAAATTACTCATATTCTTTGACCAGTTTATCCTGCTACTTATATATACAAAATAGTCATAACAGTACTTTTTGTAGTGACAAAAATCTAGAAACAAAGTATATATGCCCATTGTTTTGGAAATGACTGAACAAATTTGGGTTATATGACTGTAATAGAATATTATATGATAAGAAACAATGAATATGAGTAATTCAGAGGAACATGATAAAACTTGAATAGGACAATAATATATGTAATTAATAAATTAACAAAAATTTAGTCAACACTATTAAGCATCAGAGTTTCTGGTATTAGAATTTTGGACTGAAGACATCATCATTAAAGCTAACATATAGTGCCTATTATGTGTCAGGTGCAGTGCCAAGCACTTTATAGTTATTATCTCATTTGATCCTCATAGCAACTCTGGGAGATGGGTACTGTTATTACCTCATTTTGCAGATGAGGAAGCTAAGGCAAATAGAAGTTGAATCATTTGCCAGGGTCAGTAGCTAATAAGTATCTGAAACCACATTTGAAGTCAGGTCTTCTTGACTCTAAGCTTGGTACTCTATCTACTGCATCATCAGTTGCTTAAGATACAAAATAAGAATGAGAGAGAAAAGTAAAGAAGAGTCTGCCTAGAATCATGATTTCTGCTGAAAATTGAACTTAATGGGATAGGAGAAAAAGGGGCTAATTACATTTTAAGTATGTGAAGGAAAATGAAGATGACCATGAAAACAGATCAACATTTTAGGAAAAGATCAGTCAAATGTCTTATAGCGTTGTTTAAATTTATGGTTAAATCTAGGGTGACCAGATCCTCCATTTTGTCCTCAAATCTTAAGTAATGTTTTAAAGATTTTTTTTCTCATTACAGAAAAAATGGTTACTTCACTAAAATGATTTCTTTAAATACTTTACTGCTCATATATCCAAATATATTTATGTTCTAGAACTCCTTTAAATTGTAAATCCTTAAAGGCAGGAGCAAGGTTTATACCACTTAAAGCTATACTGAGACTTTTGCTTTTGAATACTTTAAAATTTCACTCTGTGTTTAGGCAATTCAATCTAAATGTGACCATGTTTGAGTTATTCAAACAACAGTTGTGTGTTGTCTTTTGTTTGATCCTTTCCCCCAATCCCTCATGAAGTTCTTTTGGTTTGGCAACATGTTCCCTTTTCCTGCTTCATTATCTGATTATATATTTTACATATGTTATATAGTGCCCTTTCATTCTGATTTATTCTTTCTCTGTTTCCTTTTCAGTAAAACATTTTCAGTGGGGAATATTCATCAAAAGATTTCCTGAAATACCTTTGGATAGAAGGATTTGGAAGAAGACAGTTGAGTTGTTAAACCAGAACTAGAAAGGGTATCCTTAAAAAGAAAAGAATTGCTGCAGATAGGAAGAAGTGAAAAGAGAGTGTTAGAAGGCATTGAAAATGTCCTTAAAAACTTAAAGTGAATGTGAAAGTTGAGAATTGCCAGTATGTGAAATTAAGAATAGTGATTGTAATAGGACAATGGAAAATTCATTTTCTTATGTCATATTTAATGGATTTATTCAAGAAAAATACAGGGATTCAAACAGCTGTCTTTATCCTGAGAGTTTCAGGTACATTTTGATCTTCTTATCCATGCATTCCCAAATGGGATTGAGCTAAATAAACATCAACCAGCATGGTGGAGTAGAAAGAGGCTGACTTTGAAGTCAGATGTTGGCATTTAGATTCTGACTGACACTATCTGTGTGAACCTAGGAACCTCCCTGGTTGCCCTCAGTTTCCTTATCCAGTAAATGAAGGAGTTGTTACTACTTCAATTTCAATGTGTAATACCAATAGAGGGTGCAGTTGGCTGATTGGAAATTGATTCTTTCTGTTTGCTCTTCCCTGCTGATTAGAGTCAGAAATGTTCTTCTCAGGTCTGTCCCTTCCCTGACAGTGGTTTAATGTGTGACCTTTTCTCTGTTCACTGAGTCAACAGCCTCTTTTCTCTACTCTCCTGTTTTTTTGGAGATTTAGTTTTACATCCTTTATTGACAATTAGCTTGTTTTTTAGACTCTAGTTAATAAAATGGGCCTTCTTCCTTTTTTATGAAAATTATATCAGATGTGAAGTACAATTACCATTTCTAACATTGAGCTCAGTCCTAGTTTGAATTTATGTTTATCTCTAGCTAATCCTTGGACTCTTTTTGTTTGGGGCATAAAACTAAGTAAAGAAAATGTTTATGTAAAAAAAAAATTGGGCAGTGTCTATTTCTGGAAAATACAGAGGGTAAGGAAAATCCAGGATAGAAAAGGGGGAAAAGCAGGGAAAAAGCATTTATGAAGCACCTACTATGTGCTAATCATTTCACAAATATTTTCATTTGGTTCCTAAAGCTACCCTGCGGAAAGTTGCTCTTATTATCTCCTCTTTACAGTTGAGGAAACTGAGACAAAAAGAAATTAGGTATTAAACCCATGTCTTCCTTACTTGAAACCCAGCACTTTCTTTTTTGGATACTTTCTTCTACCCTTTGCGAGGTTGGTATAGCCAGCAACTTCAACCCAAGTCTTCTCCAAGATGTTCTCTGGGGACTGCTAACTCTTCTTGGTCTCTCCTTTCTAATTACAGCTCATCCCTCTTTTCAGTTTGTTCTTTTAATTTGTTTTTGCCTCTTGCCCCCATACAGCTCATTAAGTAGTGGGTGCTGCTGAGCTTAGGATTTCCTCCATTGCTGCTACAGCTGCTCAATTACTGGAAGTACATGAGAATACTTTTAAAAAGGCTCAATTGGTTGTTTGAATCCCTAGATTCCTTTCTTTGAATCAAATTCAGTTCTTGTCTTATGGACCTAGTATACCTTGTCTCCTTTTAAGAACTTGTGGGTGTGACTCAGTTCACCTTCCAGATGCAAGATGAAATTGGATAATTGCCAAGAGAGAATTCTTGTCTTTCTGTATTATAAAGCCCAGAATGCTAGTCCTTTCTCAAAACCTTATTACAAATGTAAGTAAGGAAAGCCATAGAAAAGATTCATTTCCTTTTTTAGTTACTAATTGGGAAGCAGAAAAATTACTAGATAAAAATATTTATCTTTATTTTTAACAAAGGAGACCCAACTTTAAGTTATATGAGCAACTATAGAGGGGAAGAACAGTCATGCAAGCAGTTGTAAGGGAGCTAAAAAATCAACTGTGTAACAACAGCCTGTTTCCCCGTAAATCAGTTATTACTGGGTTTCTTTTTTATAAAGTCTGTCACTTGCTCTAGTGTTTCTTGGGAAGAGTTTTTTAAGAACCCAGATGTGTATCTTCTTTCTCCATGGCAACAGTAGACTTTTGTATTTTAGACAGGTTTAGAAAACATTTCCCACTTTGGTGTGCCTTCTCTCTGATAATCCTCTCTTTGATTCACACCTCCCCTGCCCTCCCCGGCCTGGTGCCCCCTGGCACCGAGGAACAGGTCACCCAACCGTTACCTACTGCTTGTCCCGCTGTGCCACTATTAGGAGGCCAAAGGTAGATGGGTGTCAGCAGCAAGCACAGGGGATGAGTCTTTACCTGTGTTCTTAAGAATTTTTATCAGTTTCTTAGTAAATTGAAAGACAACATGTGGACAGAGGATTTTGACTAAGCCAAGAAGGCTAAGTTTAAATTCCACTTCTTAGTTATAGAGTAACTATGTAATTAATAGTGGAAGATGGAAGGACCTTGTGTCCTGTGGTCCAGGGGGTCATGAAGAGCTGGATGTGACTGAATGACTTAATAGCAACAATAACAACAATAATTCTGGCCAAGTTATTTTCTTATTGCCCATGGCCAGTGACAGTGAACTTTTAGAGACTGAGTGCCCCAAACCCTCATGCCTACATGTGAGCTGCCCCCTTATCACAGACAGAGGAGGGAAGAAGAACTCCCATTGGGCTTCTGGGCAGAGTAGTGGAGCATGTGAAGAATGCCCTCAGGTGCAGTGGAAAGAGGGAAGGGAGCAGCTCCCTCTGGCACATATGCTAAAGGTTTGCCAACACAGCCCTAGGCAGCACTCTTAAGATTATCAGTTGCAGAGAAGGTGTGAATAGCATTAGTAGAAAATTTTCCTTATTAGGAGTACTCTATATTGAGGAAATCATGGTTGCTGTCCAATAAAATTAGCAAATTAATTTGACTGAAGATATGAGGATGTGGGCTTCATTCCTCTTTTAGAAAGGTTCTGGACCCAAGCCTAAGGGTTTTAGATAAACCTATCAGTGTGTCTCCTTATGTTTTGTCCTAGGGTTCTATGAGAGTAGTGTTGGAGGGGATTATTGGGGAATGATTTAAAAAAAAACAACAATGTGGCAATAACACATTTTTAAAAACAGACTGACTCCTAAGTGGAAAAAAATGAGGATATCAGAAAGGCCATCAAGTCATATATCATTCTTAGATGAAATCATCCTAGCCTTTCCCATCTTTAGAAGGGATATTCTAGGCCAGTGATGGTGAACCTTTTAGAGACCTTGTACAGGTCCCCCTCCCCCTCACATTTAGGAGCAGGGGCCAGGCTCCCAGCCAGCTCTTGCCCCTGAGGAAAGCTGCCTCCTGCCGCCACAGGGACCCACCACCACATCCAACCATGTCAGGGCCCAAGTGAGGGGCTACTGTCTGGCTTTGCTTGGCCAGCGAAGACTAGTAGGGTTGGGAAGATCAGGGAAAGCTGGGGAGTTGGGGGAGGGCAGTTTCTTATAACAATGCATTCTTATTGAGTATGATTCAGATGCAGCCCTACACAGCCACTGTTTGGCTCTGTTGCAGAGATGCAACCTCGGCACCTTCTAGGCTGCTTATATTTGCATAACAAGATGTACCCATGATGTGGGCATGCTGGAAGTAGGGCTGCCTATTGAGCTGTGACCTCTGTGGAGGTGGAAGCAGGGGATGGAGAGAGTGCAGTGAACCTTTGGGGGGTAGGGTCACCCCTGGGGGCTGGCAGGGAAGGAAAGAAGAAAGTGGAGATCTTTTAGGGGGTGGGGCTGATCCCCATGGTGGGAGAGGAGATAGCCCCTAATCCCAGACAGGGGAGGGACAAAAGGAGGGGCGTGGTTGAGTGCTCCACTCAGGGGAGGAAGTTAAGTCTAGAGGGGTGGGCCCAAGTCCCTCTGCCTTTCTAGTTACTAACTCTGCCGAGGGAGGTCTCTGCATGCCATCTTTGGCATGAGTTTCATAGATTCAGCATCACGGTTCTAGGGTGAGAAACCAAAGGGCTGGTTATATATTCCAGTATGAGGAGGCTCCAGGTGCTGAGGAAAGTTGCAGATGAGAAACAGCTAAAGCATTGTTTTTAAGACTGGAAATCAGCAGTAAGCCAGAAATTTTAATGTTCGCTAGAGCTATGTGAATTAGAAGCCTGGAACCCAGAAATAAGAAGTTGCTGCCATTTTCCACCCTAGCCAGAACACAACTTGAATGACAAGTTTAATTCTGAGCCCAACATTTTTCAGGAAGGTACAGGATTGACAACAGATAAAGAACAAAATGGTGAGGACTTTTCAACCTTGTTGTAGAAGAATTGATTGAAGGAATGGAGGATATTTAACCTGGAAAAGACATATCATCTTAAAAAGCTTACTACCACACCCTCTGTATACTTCTTCTAACTACTATGATAATGATAACAGTTTTTAAGAGTTATAGATATCATCTTTTCCATATAGGAATATAAGTGATATGACTTTATTGAAGCACTTAAATTTTTTATCTTTCTTATTTATCTTTTTATGGTTCTCTTGAATTTTGTGTTTGGAAATCAAATTTCCTGTTTATGTCTAGTCTTTTCTTCAGGAATGCCTGGAAATCTTCTATTTTATTAAATGACCATTTATTTTCCCCTGAAAAAATATAGTCCATTTTGACGAGTAGGTAATTTTTGGTTGTAAACCCAATTCCTTTGTCTTCTGGAATATCATATTCCAAGCCTTGTGGTCCTTCATTATGAGAACTGCCAGATTGTGTGTAATCCTGACTGGGGCTCCATGATGTTTGAATTGTTTCTTTCTGACTGGTTGCATTATTTTCTCCTTGGCCTGGGAGCTCTTGAACTTGACTATAACATTCCTGTAAGTTGTCATTTGGAGATTTATTGCAAGAAGTGATTTGTAGATTCTTTCTGTCTCTTTTTTTTAACTTTCTAATTCAAGAATATCAGGGGAATTTTCTTGAATAACTTCTTATAATATGATGTCTAGGCTTTTTTTTTTAGTCATGACTTTCAGGTAGTCCAATAATTCTTAAATTGTTTCTCCTGGGTCTATTTTCCAGGTCAGTTGTCTTTGCATTGAGATATTTCACATTTTCTTCTATTTTTTTCCTTCATTTGATTTTGTTTTATTGTTTCTTGATGTCTCAGCTTCTATTTGCTCAATTCTAATTTTTAAAAACTGGATTTCTTTCATGTTCCTCCTTTTGATCCTCCTTTTTCATTTGGTCCATTCTTCTTCTCATGTCACTCTTTCCTTCATTGGAATTTTTTACCTCTTTTTCCAGTAGTTCAGTTTTTTTAATTATGTTTTTTCTTCATTAGATTTTTGTGTTTCTTTTTCCACCTGACCAGTTTTGCTTATTTAGCTATTATTTTCTTTTTCCCATTTTTCTTCAACCTGTCTTACTTGATTTTTAAATTCATTTTGAAGTTCTTTGAGCCTGTAAGACCAATTCCCATTTGTGGGGGTGAGAGGGGATTTTGCTTGTGGTTATTTGCATCTGCTCTTTGTTACTTTTCCTATAGAAGTTTTTGAGAGTCACTTGCTTTTTCTATTGTTTGTTCATTTTCCCTGCTTTTTTTTTTTTTTTTTTTTTTTGGCCTGGGGACTATAAGTTGCTTCTCTTTCCTTTACTGGTTTACAGGATTAGGCCTGAAGAACTAATCTACCCTGGGGCCAAGTCTTCAATGCAGCCAGCTGCTGTGGCTTGAAAATGTCCAGCCAGTTGGACTTTGGTCCTCCCTTTCCTGGCTGGTATCAGGGCTTGTGTATAATTCTTAGAAGGAAATGTATGTTTTATAATCTATAATGTAAAGTTTAAATTCTTTTGAGAGTAATTTCAGGATAAGGATGGTGCCGTCTCCCCACACCATGAAGATGCCTGAAGAGCATTCACTGGATTATGAAGATCCAAATTTGAACTTTGGGGGGGCAGTTGATTTGAACTATGGGGAGTTGAATGAGTTGAATGCATTTGTTTTAAATGTACACTCTTATGCCAATAGAGGACTGCCCCCAAATTGGCTTTTTGTCAGTGTGGCTAGTTTTATCCATTTCTTTCATCCCCAAATTCCTGCAATTTAGAAGTTGACTATGTTTACAGATCCAGCGAAGAAAAAGGGCTAACCCCTTTTTTGCCAGATATCGGGGGGAAATGTGTGTTTGGAATTCAGGGAGGTGCCATTTAAAAGTATCTTTCAGAATTCCTGTGGACATGATGGGGACTTTGAGACTATATTTCTCATGATCCAATGGGTTTCTGGTTTCTGATGTGATTAAGTTGAGCTCGACCTAAATTCGGAGGTCAGGCTTGAGATGCTCTCTCTGGCATGCAAGACTAAGGAAAGATGGGTGGAGATACGGACGGGCATCATTTTAAAAAATAGTCAGGCGTGGTCATATATATTTTACCAACATGGCCATGGAAATTAAAATATTAATTTCACTCATAATATCAGCCTTTATCATTTTTAATCATTACACTTGGGACTTAAAGGGGTGGATATGTGGTGCTCTTTTACTGGTGTAGCCCCCTTCCTGGGATCCTGAAATTAACCAATACACAATCGCAGAACCTAGAGTGGTGGTAGTGGTATTGTTGGCCAGGACTCCTCTGTGTTCAGTTTTCCTTCTGATTCCCCCTTATCCTGTGAAAAGTGACTCTCCCTCTCTCTCTGCCTACCTTTCAAGTTGTGTTCTGCAGGAGAGCCCTGTTACTCTATCTTGCTTTTGGGTTTGGATTCCTGTCTTTTTGAAGTGCTTTTTAGAGACTGGTATAGAAGGATAGTCAGAGTAGTTTCAACTTTGGCTGCTACTAAGCCACCATTTAGACTCTGTTAGCCTGGAAAAGAGAAGACATAGGGGAAACATAATAATTGTCTTTGAATTAGAAAGATTGATTATCCTTGTCTAATTTGACTTCTGAGATCAGAAGTAGAAGTGGCAAGTGATCACAGAGAGAATTTTTAGCTTCATGGGAGGAAAATTTCCTGACAGAGCTATCTAATAGCAGAATTGACTGCCCTTAGAGGTAGAGTTCCCTTATCATTGGAACTCATGGGCCAAAGGAGAAATCTTCCATTGTCAAAGTTTTATGGAGGCAATGGAGTGGTTTCTTTCTCAGATATGAGTTGACCCAGATGGTTTCTCATGTTTCTTCCATTTGGAAGGGGCCAAAATATTTCCTTTTAAATTATTTCTTACTGATGACTTCTAGGGATTCTTCCAAGCCAGCATCAACATCCTATCTGGCTTTTAACCTCCAAAAATTAAAAAAAATTTTTTTGGAGGGGGGGCAATTGCATTTTATGAAATAAAATAAAAATTGTTTTATTTGGAAGGAAAGTAAGATGATTCTGACTAGTTTTATAGAAAAGATTGTTTTGCTTAATGAATGACTAACTGGGTTCTTCAAAGTGATACAACTTATATAGTTTGATTGCCTGATCCACTTTAAGGATACATAAAAATATACTGGATAAGTGCATCATGTATGTGGTAGAAATTAATTAAAACTAAATAAATGCTTTTTAACTGGTATCTTTACCATAGTTCATATTATGTCAGAGTGGGGTGCAATTGAATTCTTAAAAATCTGTATTTTATATTCTTGGAGTACATGTTAGAATATCTGAAAAAGCCTTGAGCAAAATCTTCATGTAACATTTTAAAATATCTTAGATATAATGGTTAAAACTTGTTTTCTTAGAATATATTAACAGTGATTGGTCTCTAGTTTGGAACCCTTAAGTAGCCTCTATATAATGCAATAAATCCAGCTATACAAATACCAAAAGAAAATCCTCATCTCAGAGGCCTGGCCACTGTAAATCAGTGACCACCTGGAATCCAAAGATGCAAGGAAGGTATCACGTTATGCAGCTGACTGCTAGGAAGCTGCTTTTACAAGATCAAGCCTCCCAGGAGTGTGCTTTCAGAATCCTTTTATTTTATTTCTCTCAGATACAATAAGAATAAAACATTTGTCAAACCAGCATCTTCTCTACTTTAAAATTTATTTTCAGAAGAAAATACCTCTGCTTGTCACAGCAGACCTTTCCAGCTGTGTCATACATTACTTTCCTTCATGTACTCTATAGCCTTTTTTTGCTTGCCTCATATGTGACACCCCAATCTCTTGTACACCTTTGCACTAGCTATTCCCTAAGCCTAGAATGTTCTCTCCCTTCATCACCATCTCTTTCAATCCTTACTTTTTCTTCAAAATTCATGTGCCAGTTTGTTCATGAGGCATTTTCTTGTCTTTCCTGAAAGAATGTAAATTCCAAGGGGCAGCTGAATGACTCAGTGGATAGAGCACAAGACCTGGAATTGAAAGGACCTGAGTTCAAATTTGATCTCAGATACTTCCTAGCTGTGGGACCTTGGGCAATTCACTTATCCCATTTGATTAGCCCTTACTACTTTTCTGCCTTAGAAGTGATACTAAGACAAAAAATAAGGCTTTAAAAAAAAAAGAACATAAGCTCTGTGAGGGTAAGGTCTTGTTTTGATGGTTGGTTTTTGTTTGTTTTTTGCTTAACATAATAACTAGCATATGGTAGACATTAAATAAGTAATTGCCAATTGATGGAAGTAAAAAATGGAGCCTTTTTTTGTGTTCTGAACAAGGAATATCAAATTTTCAATGTTTATTTGTTGTAGGTGACACTATCATATTCTTATCTCATTTAATCCCTACAACAGTTCTATTAGGTAGAAAGGAAGAATAATCAGTATAATATGTTGCAGATGAAAGAACCATAGAAAAGTGAAGGATTTTGGCTAAGACTGTACCACTGATAAATGGCAGAGTTGGGATTTCAACCCAAGTCTTGAGATTAAATACAATGCTCTTTCCTTTCTACCATAGGTATAACCATTACATGAACTAATTAAAAATCCAGTTTCTGAATTGAGAGTTTCCAATCCAGCTCATATTTGATGGATGTTTGCCCCTTGGGTAATTATCAATAGGAAATCTCATTTTCACTTATTAGTAAAATGTGCTTTTTATGAATGCTCAAATCTTGGGATGGAGTTCATGACATAAAAGGTCAAGCATAAATGTCAGACACTAACATTTCTTTCATGAAGTGTGAATCAAACAAATGTTTCACCTCCCACATTGCTTGTAAAGTTCCCTTACAAAAGCATTCACATTCATATCAGTAATGCCATCTTGTACAGATAAAGATGTTCAATTGTTCATCCGGAAAGACCAAGCCAAGATGAGTCCCATGCATGAATCTTTATAAAATTATTTCATATTTTTAAAAAGAAAGTTAGAAATTTTTTATCATGTTATAGGTCATTTTTACATAATAATTTAGATTTTTAAAACCTTATAGATAAAACTGTTTGAAAATGTTCTGTTTTTTAAAAAATTGAAGCGACATATTTCAGCAGCTTTAAAGAAATTATTTCCTTTACCTGTTCATATTTAATCACAGCAAAAACAATAATATTTATATTTAGTGCTTTAAGATTTGTGAAGAGGTTTTCCACTATCATCCTAACAACAATCTTGATAGGATAGATTCTATTATTATCCTCATTTTTTATAGACAAGAAAACTGAGGCAGACAGAGATTAAGTAACTTGCCCTGGGTCACACAACTATTAAGTAGCCAACGTTGGATTTGAATGCATAACTTCATGACCCAGTGCTCTATGCACTTCCTAGCATAAGCATTTTGTGCTGCCAACATTCCATTTTAAGGTGATAGAGCTTATTTCCCAGGACTTATTGTTAAAATTTTTAAATTTCACAATATATTGAAAATATTTTTAAAGCCTAGTCCCTAAATTATTGTTAGATTAGTGTTCAGAACTCTTCCAGCATGGAAGAACAATATGTGCCCATTAAGGGCAAGTTGCTAGTTAGATTGAAAGGAGAGGTTATGGTAGCACTTTATGTTAACTTTGTAACCTTGACAATATTGATTTTCTTGCTAAGTGTGCCTCCAGGCCTCTGAGTGCAGATGGCCCCTTTTGCAACTAGACATTTAAGGATATTTGGACAAGATCATGCCTGTCCTTTCTCTTTATGTAAAAAATGACTAATTTTTTTTGATTAAAAGTTTTTAATTCCTTACTTAGAATATATTCCTTAAGTCATAAGTGGCATATATTGTGGTGAGAAGGCCAAATTTGTAGTCATGGGGCCTGGATTTAACCTTGACTCTGAATAAGTTAAAAGGAGGGAGTTGTATTAGCTGGCCTCTAAGAAGGTCTCTTCTAGCCATAAATCTATAATCCTATTATCCTAATGAATATAAAATTAGTTTCTTTGAGCTCAATAATAATGGAATCTAAAAGTATTATCAATTGACTTGTGTATTCTTTTAAAAATCATATTCATGAATACTTTCATTGTAATTGTTTTGACTTTAAATGCGTTCTAAATCACTTTTCTGTTCTTTAAAACAAAGTACTTCAAAGCCATTTTTTGGACATTACAGTACTTTATAATTCAGCAGAGACAGTTTCAGAAGTCAGTTTCCAACATAGCTTTAAAAGGATGTTTCTAATTAATTTTTCACAAGTTTGTTAGATTTTTCCACCAAGATTTCTTCAAAAGAAAATAAATTCAGTAAATCTGAAGTTTTAGAGATATTAAATACTGATAAGGAGCATTCGCTCTTTTTTAAAAAAAAAACAAACCTTAAGGGTATAACTTAGAATAGAGAGAATTATTCTATCAAATCTCTCTCACTTTATAAGTGAAGAAATTGAAGCCCAGGAAGGTTTGGTGATTTACCTGCCCATCATCACACAACCAAATTGTTGCATAGTCACCAATAGAACTCAGGCCTCCTTGTTCTCAGTCCAGGGATCTTATAAACTAGTTGGAAAAGTAAGATGTGCATTCATAAAACACAGAAGATATTGGCAAGTATGTGATAATATAAGTAGAATTGAATGCCATAGTGTTGACAAAACATAAAATGAAGAGTGATTAGTGGCTGATTGGTTTTAGAAATCTTCTTGGGTGAGATCACTTGAGTCTTGACATGAGCCTTAAAGGAAATGATGAATGTGGGATGACTGGGAAGATTAAGAAGATATTCTATTATGAGGAAGGTCACAAAACTGGGAACAAGCAAGATAAATTTGGAGAACAATGGGGAAACCTGCCTAGATAAAGTAGAATCTTATAATAACCAAAAAGAGTGGAGAAATTTAGGACTAATTGACCTGAGATTAATACTAAATAATAAAATTAGCATTTATATAATGCTTTAAAGACATTTATACAGGCAGTTAGGCAGCCCAGTGGATAGAATGCTGAATCTGGAATCATGAAGGCCTGAATTTAGATTCAGCCATAGGCACATGTACTACCTGTATGAACCTGGGCAAATCACCTAACCTCTGTTTCCTTAATCCACTAGAAAAGGAAATGACTAATCACTCCAGTATCTTTTCTAAGAAACCCGCTGTAGTCCTTGGGGTCATGAAGAGTCAGACACAACTAAACAGTGATATCAACCTTTAGAAATACATAATTTTATCTTCACAATAACCCTAGGAAATGGATTCTATTATTATTCTCATTTTACATTAGAAAAACTGAGGCAGACTTTAATTAAATGACTTGCCCATTGATATACCATTAGTAATTATCTGAGACTGTATTTGACCCTGGTTCTTTTAAGTTCATCGCTCCATCTACTATACCTCCTAGCTGCCTATGTACACTATGTTATGCATCCAGTTGGGAGTCTCAACTGTTTTGCTAAGGAAATTATATCTCTGGCATCTTATAAAATCCTAATTTTCATTATCAATTCACATATTTCTAGTGCACTTATTTCACTTGAACTAAAGTCTGCTTTTCTTATAGTTTACAGTTATAAATAATTTCCTCCAGGATATTGCAATAGGGTGTGTGTGTGTGTGTGTGTGTGTGTGTGTGTGTATGAGAAAATATAGCCCATCCTACTGTAAAAGTGAAATTTGGGAAATGTATCAAACTACATTTCCCGCGGTCCAACGGGTTTCCGTTTCCGGTTTTTGGCCTTGGGAAGGCTTACGTCTTGACTCAGGGAAGGGTTTAAATCTCCTGGGTTAGGAGGGAGTGCTCTCTTTTGCCGGTAGGGGCTTGGCTAGCAGACTGGAGGCAGTAATGGAGGCGGCAGTTTTGAATGCTTACAAGCGCATGGTCTAATGATTTTATCTATAAACATGGCTTTAATTAAATTACTAATTTATATATTTATACAAGCCTTTATCATTTTTCATATTAATACTACCTAACCTTGTTAATTGGTTCTGAGAAGATATGAAACAGTAAAAGAAAGCCAATGCCATTGGAAGCATATTGCGGTGTGGCCAAAATATGGACTATGATTATTTTTTAAGTGACCAAAAAAGAGACTCAAACAAGAAACTAAGACTGTAGTTATTTAGTTAGTAATTCACAAATATTTTATTTTCCCAGTTGTATATAAAAATAATTTTCAACATATGTTTCTCAAAATTGTAAGATCCAAACCATCCCCCACCCCCATGGTAAGCAATTTGATCTGGACCATGCATATATTATCATGCAAAACACACTTCCATATTGGTCATTGTTGTAAGAGCTCACTTATACAAAACCAAAAGCCCAAAATAAAACTGTAAATACACTTATCTGAAAGATAGTATGCTTTGATCTGTATCCTTCTGACTCCAACATTTTTTTCTCTGGAGGTGGGTAGCATTCCCTTTAAGACTATATTTATAATGGTAATACTGATTCTGTTCCCTTTATTCCCACAATTTCCCTTTTCTTCTGTAAAGGGTAGTTGCTGCCAACTCTGGCTCATTATGCTAGTGAGAGGCTTATGGAGCTGGGGTGCCATTGGTGCTATAGCACAGCTTTGGCTTCTCTGCTCACAACTTGCTGTCTTTTCCTGTCTCTTTATTCCTTAGGCCTCATCCTAATGCCACTTTCAAAAGATGTCAAGGGACATAGATACAGTCACAGAATGGTGGGTAGGAAAAAAAGTTAAGTGAGTAGCTACAGGATGGGGGGTGGGGCGGACAATGCTGAGTTTCTATAATTCTACAAGCAATTCAGTTTTACTGATTTTTGCCAATGTGATAAAAGTTGGAGGGGGTAGATATATGATTTCATCCGCCAAAACAGATTAGTGATTCATCTTCAACTTCTAGGCTTGAGAAGAGGTCCTGGGGACCTGAGATATTGATAAAGGCATTTTCCCCTTGGTTTCAAAACCAGTATGTGAGAGGCAAGGCTTGAATCCTTCTCTTTTTTCCTGATTTGTAGGCCATCTCTCTTTTCACTGTGTGTCAGTGTTTCTTTTCTTGTCCAGTGTAGCACACTGGTCTGTCTTCTGTGCTGTAGGAAAATATAAGTGAGATAATGGGGTCACAGGGATATTACAATAAACTAAGTGGTTTGTGGGAACACACTCTAGGATTTATGAGACACTGGACCAGGGTGAAGAGACCAGAGTTTACTGGATTTCCACAGGAATGGCAGTTGATCTTAACTGTCACCCAGCTTCCACTAGACCAGAGTATAGTAACAGGCTAACAAGGTAAAAGGGACTTACCAGCTTTAATTATGTTAGACTAAAAGGTGGAAAAGTATTTCTATACTTCAAATCTAAAGGATAAAACCACAGGGCAATGGGAGGACTTATTCTACTCTTAACTTAGTGATCTAAACTAACAGGGCCCAAGGAGCTATAAATGGAGTCTCTGGGTTTCTGCCTCAAACCTGGAACCTGCCAGGCTTGAGTGCAGCTCTAGGGGCTTTGTGGCTTTGGGATTCTCATTGCAATCCACTGATGATCTCTGGATGCCAAGAGCTAAAGTTGTCTCAGGAACCAAGTAGAGAGGATTTTGCTTGAAGCACTGTCCTCCAGTTCTCAAACTTCACCTCTTCTTTTGGCTCTGTAGATTTGTCCTTTGGCTAGATGACACACCACACAGGATCCCAGGGGAAAACAGGAAGCAGGGTGTCCTTTGCTCTGAGGTCTCCCAGGCTGGCAACAGTTTTGCCCACCACTAATGGAGTCCACACTCAGGGCACAGACAGACTTCCTCCTCCTTCATTCCAATCTGGAATTCCCAGCTCCAGCTCCTTCCTGCTATGTACAACTTAATTCCTAATAACTAGCTAATCCAATCTTACCAACCCAAATACTGCCTCATCCTTTCCTTCTCACTAGGTTACTTTGGGTATTTTATTTATGTACCTTGATTACTAAATAGGTTTTCAGTCCATATATTTGTGCTCTCATCCAGGTCAGCCCGAAAGAGAGTCATGGGGAGATATATCAGGGTCACAATCATTCAGTATTTGAATCTCAGATGTGGTATTTTATTGTTTTTAACTTCCTTAAGTATGTGTATTTACATTTAAAAGAAAGCTATCAAGTTTACCAGAAGAAATGTAATTCTTTTAAAAATGTCTCTTTCCAGCAATCCCTGGGATGGAGATTTAGAATTCTTCCATCAGTGTTGGCATTTTCACTGCTTTAGAGGGGTCACATCTGGACACTGTCATCTTGCAAGGTTGTTTTACCATTTTAAGACTTAAACCATTTCCCAGTAAAGGATATTTTGCCAGTTGGCTCCTAGCTGCTGAATACTAAGTGGAATTTCTGTTAAAAGTGTGTGGCTGATAGGTTTTTAAGCCAGCTTTATTACATATTTCTTCCTGTTTTCAGTGTCATTACTTCATGGCCATGCTGAATAAAACCCTTTTCAGGGAGAAGTACATAAAATGTTTCTCAGAGCCTTATCTTCATCCAAATTTTCATAATGGTAGAAGTCTTTGAATGGGCCTTTTCTGAAATCATCCAGTGAGGAAGCTTTGGATTTAGAGATATATCTCAGACTTCCCAATTTCAAGTACAATACTTACTCTGCTATTAAATCATCCTGATTTCTTCAATCAAAAAATATGTTGAAATAGAAAAGAACATTTTTTCCCAATTATCTTATTGATTAGCTCTATCTACACAAAGACTTGCTCTTTACAATATTTGTAGTTAACTCGTGGCCTTAACCTACTGGTCAGTCTATGAAAACTTGCTCCCTTGTGTTCTGTGTCAAATACTGTAATACCTATGACACTGCCATGAGCATAGCAGAAAATATGTGAATAGTAATTGATGATATTAGTGATGACTTTTCACACTACATTCACATTCACAGTAGCTTACTTTTTATGAAGATGCTTATACAACTCTTGGGTCCTTCCTCCTCACCCCAGGTTTGCCAAATCAACATCATAGCTTATGAGCCCCTACTGATTTGTTTTCATCAGCCAATCAGATGACAGAAATAAAGGGGCAAGATTATCTATATAATGCCCATTATTGATATACTGTCCCACAGGTGGCATCCCCACTGGTGAAAGGCACAGGCAGAGGCCACTTGTGGCTAGGGAACACATGTGCCAAGCCCATATAGGAGTCCCCACACCTTGGCCAGGGCACATTCCTCACTAGTACATCTCATCCTTGTGATGCAACTAAGCCACCCGATGCCTCCTGGTGCTCTTGATCATCACATCCTCTCTATTGTGGTTTGCTGGGCATTCATTACCTTTCTGCTCTCTCCTAGGTGGCTCTGCAGGGCTGTGTTTGCAGGACTGTCCCCTGCTGCAGTTGGTAGGACTTAAGCTCTATAGGACTGTAAAAAGGAATTCTTTATTCCTTTTTAAATTTAACGGAGACCTGGATGTACTCTTACCATAGAGATGTGTAGGGATTAACCAGCCGACAGTGACAGGAAGTAGAAACCATAGAGACAGGAAGGAGGAACCAAAGAAATAGGAAGTGAGGTAGGAAAAGGATATAAAGGGGGCCTCGCATCAGTTGGTTGGCCTGTCTGTTGCTGACATTTAGGGGCTCGGTTTCTGACAGTTGCTATGCTAGGTGTGTCATTGGGGGTTGGTTGCTGGTGGTGTGGGTTGATGATTAGTTGGTGTTTGGTCTTTAGTTGCTGGAATACAAAACGTGAGCCTGAGCTTACTGAGAGGGCTTTTGGCTTTAGCCTTTAGAGGGCTTTTTGCCTTTTGGGTTTTTGGCTTTTGGTTTGGGCTGTTAGGTTTTTTCCCTTGAACTTTTTGGAAAGTGGCTGGTCTTCGTTGACAGACCTAATTGGGGTTGGATTGAACACTGATTGGGTTGGTTTTGATTGGACTGGATTGAGTTGGAACTTTGTGGGGTGGTTGTAATGGTTGTAATTAACCACAGATATAGGTAAATATAGGCAGTTTTAGATCACAATTATAGACAGTTATAGATGGTTATAGGATAGCTAGTTAGGTATTAGGAAATTTATTTCTCTACCTCTTTACTATATTAATTTTACTATATTCTTTTACTATCTTTATATTTTAATTAAACTAAATTGTTAATTGTTAAAAGTTGCTAGAAGTTTTCTTTTCTCTGGCTTAAAGGGATCATATTAGTTTACAACTCTATTATATTCTCATTAAAGCTTAAGTTATTAAAAGCTGCTCTCTTATTTTGTCAAAACCCCCTTACAGGACCATCTGCTGAGCTGTTTGCCCCTATTAATGTGCACGCCACTCCCTGACAAAGACAAACTGAGCTCTTCTTGTACATAGCCATGGAGACTATGAACCATTCTACCTGTGGCAGGGAGGAAGGAAGATTTAGAAGGGCTTCTTGAAGGAGGAGGCAGAGATATGGGAAAGGAGAACATCCCCACCATGAGGGATATGCCTCTACTAAGGCATTCAGGCAGTTGATGGAATTTATGTTGTTGTTCAGTTGTTTCAGTCATGTCTGATTCTTCATGATCCCATTTGGGATTTTCTTTCTTATAAAAAAAATTTGGAATAATTTATTTTTCCCCATTGCATATAAAAATAATATTAATTATTATATAATTTAATACTATGAATATTACTAATTTGAACATTTTAAGTTCCAAATTCTCCCTTGCTCTCCCTTACCTCCTACTTGAAATGGCAGGCAATTTGATATGTTAAATGTGTACAATTGTGTAAAACATTTCTATATTAGTCATGTTGTAAAAGAAAACACGCACCTCCCTCCCCCAAAAAAGGCAAACAAAAAATAAAGAAAATTTAAAATAGTATGTATTGATCTGTATTCAGACTCCATCAGTTCTTTCTTTATAATGGAATATTGTTTTTCATTAAAAGTCCTTCAAAAATGTCTTGAATCACGGTATTGCTGAAATAGGTAAGTCTTTTATAGTTGATCATGCTATTGTGTACAGTGTTCTCTTGGTTCTGCTCACTTCACTCTGTATCAGTTATGCAAGTCTTTTCAATTTTTTTTTCTGAGCATCCTGTTTGTCATTTTTTTTTATAGCACAGTAGTCTTCTATCATAATCATATACCATAATTTGTTTAATCATTCCCCAACTGATGGGCAGCCCCTCAAGTTCCAATTATTTGCCACCACAGAAAGCTGGCATAAATAGTTGTGTTCATATAGATCAGTGGTTCCCAAACTTTTTTGGCCTACCATCCCCTTTCCAGAAAAAATATTACTTAGCGCCCCCTGTCACATACTATCACCGCCCCCAAATGCACCTGTGGCCATCACTGCCCTTCTGGATCTCTGCAGCACCCACCAGGGGGCAGTGGCGCCCACTTTGGGAATCACTGATATAGGTCCTTTATCTTTTGTTTTTCATCTCTTTGGGATATGAAACTAGGTAGTTTGTTAGATCAGAGTTTTGTAGCCCTTTTGGGATAATTCCAAATCATTCTCCAGAATGGTCGAAGTGGTTCACAACTCCACAGAACAGTGCATTAGTATCTCAGTCATTACCTCCAACATTTGACATTTTGCTTTTCTATCAGATTAGCCAATCTTAGAGTTGTAGGGTGGCACCTCAGAGTTGTTCTCATTTGCATTTCTCAAATCAATCATGACTTGGAGCATTTTTTTTATATGACTAGGGATAGCTTTGATTACTTCATCTGAAAAATTTATATCTTTTCATAGTTTTTGAACATTTATGAATTAGGGAATGACATATCTTTATAAATTTGACTCATTCCTCTATATATTTGAGAAATGAAGCTTTTATCAGAAAATTTTGATGTATTAACTATGTATTTCCCTTCATCTTATTTTTTTCTACTTTCTCTTTCCTTTCACCCTGATCATCCTCAAAAGTTTTTTGCTTCTGACCACTGCCTTCCCCAGTCTGCCCTCTTTTCCTTTAGTCCCTTCCCCCCTTTTCTTATCTTTGCCTTTCCTACTTTCCTGTAGAATAAGATACATTTATATACCCAACCAAATATGTATGTTATTCCCTTTTGGAGTCAATTCCAACGAGAGTAAGATTCAAAGCACCCTCCATGGTATGAGATAATTTACTCCATTTTACTTCTCCCTTCTCCCTTCTTCTAGTGCATTGCTCTTTCTCATCCTTTAATTTTATTTTTTTTAGATATCACCCTATCATATTGAACACATGTGTTCACAATAATGATGAAGTGCTTAGGTGTTACTAGTATCATCATTCCATGTAGATCTTTAAATAGTTTAACCTTATTCAATCTCTTATGATTTCTTTTTCTTATTTACCTTTTTTCTCTTCTGTCTTATATTTGAACATCAGATTTTCCATTCAGCTCTGCTCTTTCATCAGAAATGCTTGAATATCTTCTATTTTGTTGTATATCCTTTTTTCTCCTGAAGGATTATACTCATATTTGGTGTTTAGGTAATTCTTGGTTGTAATCCTAGCTCCTTTGCCCACCAGAATATCATATTCCAAGTCTTCCAGTTCTTTAGAAATGTAAAGGCTGCTAAATCTTGAGTTATTCTGACTGCGGCTTCATATTATTTGAATTGTTTCTTTTTAACTATTTGCAAATTTTGGGAGTTCTGGAACTTGGCAATAATATTCCAGAGAGTTTTCATTTTGAGAATTCTTTCAGGTGATTGGTAGATTCTTTCAATTTTTATTTGTTAATATAGTACATATACATTCACAATAGGCAGTGGAGATAGAGAAAGGACTTAAGATAGGGAGTTTCTGATAGAGGAAACTACTTCTAAAATAAAAGTAAACACCTTCTTTGAAACTTTTAACCTTAGAAAATTTCCTAGGCAAATTGACTTACCCAGGATTATATAGTTAGTATGTATCTGAAACTGGATGTTAAGAGGCCTTCTTGACTATAAATCTTGACACACACACCCCCATCCCCTCTCTCTTGTGTTTTCAACTCCTCACCATTTGTTGGGAACTCTTTATGTTATAGGATTATAAGATCCTGGCCTAAACCAACCATTTCCCAACTTCCCTAGGATTCTTATTGAATTAGGGACTCATTTTTTCTTTAGTTGTTTGTGTTCTTGGGTTTATTGAACATGGAACTGCAGTGGTGAATTGCTTCTTGGTTTTGCTTATCAACTCTGTTTTATTTCTTCATTATTTCTTGAGATTAACTGCTAATAGTCACTAATATTCCATAATGTGTGATCAGCATTTGCTGCCTATTTCCTGCATGTCATAATATTCTGTGTGTTGCCTCATAATCATTGCTACTGTAGCCATTTCTTTTGTCACAGAGGATTATGGCTTCTGGTGGGAAATAACCAACTGGAGCAGAAGGGTACATAATAAGAACACAGAAACAAGCTTTTATAATTGAGCAAATAATAAAATATTGGGTGAAAAATTAACATATAGATACATAAGTAGGGATAATTTGTTTAAAATATTTTTTCAGATTTTATATTTGGAACTTGAGAGGTTTCTGAGGAGATATTTTTTAAAAATGTAATGTGATTAAGCCACAAAAACTGAGTAAAAAGCATTTAGAAATGAAAGCTACTTTAAAAAATTATCCAAGAAAACCTTCTTCTTTTCATACCCAGGATCTGGTTGGGGATGAGTAGGGGATTCAGCAAGTCAGTCAGTTTATGTTCCAGGCACTGTGTGGAGTGCTGGTGATACAAAGAGTGCCCTCCACCCCCAAGTTCCTGCCCTCAATGATAATCTAACTGGGGAGACAACTTATAAATAACTAGGTACATACAATATAGAGAAGTAACCTTCAAGAGGAAAGCATTTACTAGTGGGGGACCAAGAAAGGCTGCCTGTACAAGTTGAGATTTGAGCTGGGTCTTGAAAGCAGCAAGAAAATAAAATGGAGATGAGGAGGGGAAACATTTCAGCTTGGAGACCAGAAAGTGTGAATCTGTGGTAAAAATGATGCAGATGGCTACTCCTTCCCCCCTTCTTGGTCTCCCCACACTGAGCACCACCATGCCTTAAAAGGCAGATGTTTCTTGTCAAACAAGTAATTCACTCCCTCCCATAATTTCTACCAAAAAGCGCCATCATTAACCTAGTGGGTTAATTACCAAGTGAATGCCACTGTGGTACAGTCAGGATCTGTAGAGGCCTACCATTCAAATGAGGACCGTGACTTGTTGACTGTACTACTTGATATTCCTCATGCTCTCTGACCATCAAATCCTACCTCTTTCTCCTTTAATGTTTTCAATTTGTAGGTTTCGACTAGGCAAAAATGTCTTTTCCTATTTACCTATCTATCTCAACCTTGGCCATGCCCAATTCCATTCCTCTTTTGCATTCCATTTCCTCCATGATCTCTGGGAGTTTCCTTTATTGCTGCCCTTCCTCTTCTCCCATTCCTTCCATCTTCTGCTGCTCACTGTATTCTGCCTTTGTTCCAAAGACATCAAATCTCTTCACACCCTTTCTGTACCCTTGCATACAGGACCTGGAAAAGGAGTTTTCATAGTTCTTTCCTTCAGACTGCCAATTTCCTACCCTTCTTCTGCCATTAGCATTTATTTATCTTCTCTCTTACTTTAAAGTTCATTCTGTTCCATCTAGGGCCTCATTCCCATCATCTGTGGATCTCCAGTCACTCATTTTCCTCGATTTCTGTTAGCAATCTACCTTAACCATACACAGGTATGGCCATCCCTTGAAACTATGCCACATGACATCTTCTCCATTTATGTGTATTTGTTGTTTTAATTTTATTTGTAAGGAAACAAAAATAACTATAATTTTCTTTTAGACCTTGATATTCAGATCTTTGATCCTTCTCAAAGGTTCTATCATCTAATTTTCCATTAACAGAAGGCTAATAATAAATACGGTAAGGTTGGAGTAACATGGGGGGGAAAACATGCTTTTATTTGGAACTTTTATTAATGTCTTTTTCTAAGTGTATATATAATTCAAATTTCTGTTCTGTTCAGTTTAAATCTGGTGCTTGGCATTAGGTAGGGAATATAGATAGTATTTGCTGCTTTTGTAGAACTTACAATTTAGTTGGAGGATATGGCATGTATACATAACTATAGTGTATGGTATAAGTATGTAGTATATATAGGTATATTGTATAAGTATATTATATGTTATGTAAGTATATAGTATAATTTGTAACATTATATGATGTAAAAACCAGACTCTTTTATCCCAGTGTTACTGATGTGTAGAGTTAACATTCAGTTTCCACTAGCTATTTTGTCCCCCTTTCAGTTCCTGTTGGAAAATCCCCAAGTATACTTTCTTGCCATATCCTCCCAATCATCCTTCTGACTACACAAGTACACGGAAGAGTTGCATTTTGAACCATGGACAAACATGGGGACAGAAATAGATGCATAAACAGGTGCATTCATTTGTCATTTTCAGAGCCTAGGCATGTAGGTAGAAGATATCCTTTTTCAGGTGGTTCCCAAACTTTTTTGGCCTCCCACCCCCTTTCCAGAAAAAATATTACTTAGCTCCCTGGAAATTAATTTTTAAAAATTTTAATAGCAATTAATAGGAAAGATAAATGCACCTGTGATCATTACCGCCCTCCTGGATCGCTGCAGCACCCACCGGGGGCAGTGGCACCCACTTTGGGAATCACTGGACTAGAGGGACTCTCTGGGCCCTTCTAGTGATCAAATTCTCTAACTCTAATTTAATACACCTGGATTTCAGCACTCCCTTTGCCAGTCTCTCAGACCATCTTTGTGTCCAGATAACACTGCATCTGGGTGGATCCAGCTGGATGAATGACTAGATTCATTATTGAATTTAGAACTAGAGAATGGAAGGTTTGGCTGATCTCTCCATGGCCCTTTGTGATTCTGTATACTTTATTGGTGATGTGCACGAAGGCAATTTTAAAAAATAAATTTTGCAGATTATGTGCAGATATTGACAGGTTAAAATGATGACCAGATCTAATATGATGGAATTTAATTTGGTTGTTTATAACATCCTATACCTGGGTTCATTTTTCCCCCACAAGTACAGAATGGGAATGATGTGGCTAATATGTCTAATAACTTGAGAAAGTCACATGAGAAAGATCTTGGGTTTTAATGGGTCACAAACTCAATAAAAAGCAGAAATAGGATAACAACTAGAAAAAGCAAATCTAATAAGTGACTTCATTGAGAGGGATTATTTTAAAGATATGGGAGGTGATAACCTGATGATATTTTTGCAAGGGTGAAATTAAATGTCCCCAGAATATTCATTTATGATAAGCTACACAAAAGTCCTAGTTTCTCATTGACTGTAATTCATTTCTCATCCTTCATATGTAACTTGTGCATGATAGAATGGAGCTTTGCAGCTAAAGCTATACCACCTATGTTACTCCACAATAATATTGCTTTTTTTTCCTTCTCTCATTTTATATCATGAGAGAGCTAATAACCATGCTATTCACAATTTTGCTTCATCTACCATGGGGCTGCTGTTACAGTGATGGAAATATTAGATTCTCTCCAGATTTAAAGTCTCAGAATTAATTTTGCTGATGGAAAGGGAGTATGTGAAGAGGGCCAGCCATTCTCCAGAGAACATTGGGATCAAGGAACAGAGGATTGGGGTAAAGGTAGAGGGGACAGTATAGACATAATAAGAAAGCAATTATATTTGGTTTCCTGCTGAAATCTTATGTTGCTTTAAGAAAATAATGAAAACTTATGTTTCTAGATGTACCAACTCAGAATGCTTTTGGAGCATTCAGTTTTATTTTGGCAATAGGTATCAAAATCATACCTAGAATAAAACAGCAAAAACTGTTCACCACATCCCATATAGAGTTGTGCCTGAAATACAGACACTTTGTAAACCTCATGAAAATAATTTAAAAATAATCACAAGCATAATACTATGTAAATCTACCAGCTAACTGAAAAGCTACCTTGAATGTTCAGTAACTATATAAAGATTCATGCAATTGCAAAAGGCATAATTTGTATTCAAAATGAGACACTGTAGAATGTCTTTATTGAACTTGTAAAACTTGAAGTATTTGATTTGCAATGCTGTGCTGGTTCTTATTGCTATTGATTTTGATATAGGTACAGAAAAAGAACACATTTTCACTTGAAGTCCACATATTTAAAAAGATATATGTTATCGATCTCTTTTATTTTCCAAAGTAAAGTTAGGGAAAGAAACTACAAATACTATTTTTGAGGTTTTTTTTGTTTCATTGTTTTATTATATGTCTCAGGAACTATCTTTTTAACAGCTTTTCTTCACAGATTTTTGGTACGCAATTTTTGGATGAAATCTAATTTTATGATAATCTGCAACTTCTGATTATATAATACAATAATACAATTCAATACAATACAATAATACTATAATATTAATATTATAATACAATAAATACTAAGTTGCCAGGCAATCTAAAACAGTAGATATCATAAGTAGACAGATTTTTGTGTGCAAGTGTATGTATTTGAGATAGAATCTATTGTGTGTATATTAATTTGAATTTTTTGAAGTATGTTTGCTTTCTTTGAAAGCAATTGTCTGTGTTGTGAACGTTCAAAGGTTAAAAAGTTAGAGGAATGTTTAATGAGATAAGATGTACCACTTTGAAGTAAGCATAATGGGAATTCAATGGAGGCATTTAGGACCTTTTAAAACTTTGGGTCTTTTTGTAGTAATTGAGAAGCAAACATTGAAACAGGCATTAAACTATATACTTTGAATGGTAATAGGTAGAGAAAAATGTAACATAAGTAATCAGTTGTTTTTTTTTTCCTTAAAGATAGTTTGGGGACTGTTTTTGGACTTTTTGTAGTGACAGTAGACAAGCTCATTCTTATGGTTGACATATCGTGATCTAGGTCTGCTCACTAGATCCTGTTTTGAGAATTGGTCATAAATAGCTTCTCTGTTAGCTACATTTGAAACCTGTTGATGGATTAGTGTATTGTTTGGTTGCCAATCTGAGAAATTGAAGAATGGAAAAAAAAATTCACTTTCTTCTTTATAGAAGTTTTGGGTGATGATGGTATTGGTTAGGACAAAACCCCTATTATCGCCTTCAGTTGACAAATGAAAATGTGATTTTTTTTTTTTCTCCAAGAGAAATGGTTGGTTTTGTTTCCTTACTCCATTTCAGCTATTTTGTCTAAAATCACTCATTTATTTTAAAATATTTGTCCATTCAGGACTGTTTTCCTCTTATTGTTTAAAGATTGTGTTGATGTATAACTGTTATATTTTGTGTTTGGAATTATAAGATCCTTTTTTATTTTTTATTTTTAATTTAACTCTTTGTTTTACAGATGAGGGCAGGAGTGCAGTTGAGCATGCAGGTGGTGCCCAAATTGTAGTTGACCATCTAAGGTCACTGAGCAGTAGCACAGACCCCGCCAATGAGAAGCTCTTGACTGTCTTTTGTGGCATGCTGATGAACTATAGCAATGAGAATGGTAAACAAAACTCCTGAAAACTTGCTTTATCTCTGGGGGAAAAAGAGGATTAATAATCATCCTTATTCAAATGAGAAGTCCAAACAAAATAATTTAAAAATGCAATCAGGAATTCATAGACTACATTACAAAAATTTGAGACTTCTAGTAGAGATAAAATATTTCTAAAATGCAAAAATAACTTCATTAATTGGTACTGAGTTTTTTAAGGATTACTTTATATTAATAGTCAGTGATGGAAAAAGAAATTCAGTGATCCTGATCTTTCTTTTATGCAAATTTACAAAATGAGTAATAAGTTTCATTTAAGATGTAGAATTCGTAGATTTTGGTTTTTTGTTGTTGTTGTTTTGTTTTAAAACCTTACCTTCCGTCTTGGAGTCAATACCATGTATTGACTCCAAGGCAGAATAGTGGTAAGAGCTAGGCAGTGGGAGTCAAGTGACTTGCCCAGGATCACACAGCTAGGAAGTGTCTAAGGCCAGATCGTAGATTCCTATAGTTGGAAAGGACATGAAAGATTATGGAGTTACCAAATTTCAAAAGTTCTTTCTTAATTTAGCATATTACTTTGATAAACAACTCTTAAACATATATATTCTATAACGGGATAAAATTGTTGGTATTAGAGAACGATTCCAGTTAGGGATATAATCTGGTCATAGCAACTCTTGAAGAGTTAGTTCATTAGCTTTGTTAGTTGTGTTTTTCAGTAGAAGGGATGACCATGCCGATGAAATCACTGATTTTATTTGGATATTAGGGTAAAAAGAGGTAAAAATTTCAATTAAAAAATACAAGTAAACCTCATAAAGTTTATATTTTTTGAAATCCACATAGTTTGTTTGTTATATAGTTACTATATGTGTGTATACACATATATTTCCAACTTTTGTTTCTTTAAAAAAATTTTTTTTAATAATCCATTTTTCACAGAATTGCTAAAGTAATTTTCTCAAAGCATAGGTTGGATCGTATCCCTTCAAATATAAGCTTTAATGACTCTTTATTATCTCTAGAATTAAATATATACCCTTCTTTGTCAAGGAAACTCTTAGCCTGGCCTAGCTTCCTTACATGTTGCCCATCTACTCACCTATGTTCTAGCCATCTATTTCCAGGCTCCATATCTTTGTTTATGCTATCGGCCATGCCCTTCTACTCATCTCTGCTTCCAGGAGATTCACATCACATGTCATCTTCTGCAGTAGGCCTTTCTTGGCTCCCTCCGTGACTTTCCCATCCAAGGTTACTATGTGTCTGCCTATGTGTTTTATATATACATCTCTCTCTCTCTCTAAATCTCTATAGTACTCTAGCCTATTTATAGCCATCTATCTAATCTATCTGTATTTGTATGTCTGTCCTATGTCTCTTTGTGTCTGTTCATCCATCCGTTTGTCCATCTGTCCATCTATCTACATACAAGTTTTTGGGATATAAGCCCCGTTAAAGTTTTATTTCACTTTTGTCTTTATATCCTGAGCACCTAGCACAATACTTGGCACATTGGAGGTACTTAATAAATGCTTGAATGCTTAATCATCTATTTATCAAACATATGTGTAATAACATTGTCAATTAAATTGTTTTCTGAATTTTCTAATTAAGCAGTTTCAAATAGCTACAATATCTTTCTCCCTTCTAAAAGTACATTTTGCAAAATATTTTCCCAACAGCTTAAAAAGAAACGTTGCCAATTCTACAGTATGAGTGATAACATAAAAATGAAAATTTGTAGGTAACCCACAAAGATTCTCCCCACTCCTTCCAAATCTGGCAGGATAAGAATTAGCATTATTAACAAACTTTTCCTCCTTTTTCTCCTTCTACCTTGTATTTTGATGTTAAGGAAGAATCTTGATAATCAATAAAATGGACAGTCAATCCATGAATAATTGGAACCTGACCACAAAATATATGGATCTGAAATGCAAATAAGAAACTAGCACTCAATTATTCAAGCTATTTCCACTTACTTTAAACTCCATTTGGAACTGTGCAGGTGGAGAAACAAGACAAGGGTTAATTTCCAAAATGAGGGAAAAAAGGAAATGAGCCCAAACAAAGATCATCTTAATAATTAATGCAATATTGGTGAAAACAAGTTTATTCTGCATGAAGTTGTTTGTTCTGTAACTGAGTATCCTGTTTTGAAAATATGTAATAATTAATTTGGTCAACATTTTTAAAATGGCAGTAAGCTCTTCACAGCTATTTGGAATATTTTCAGTGAAGATGACAATGAGAATATAATGTATAGATATGCACAAATCATAGCATGCCCATAAAACTGGTGGATAACTTCTAGAGGCCTTTTCATCAATGAAATAAAGATGGCACTCAAAAAGAAAAGAGCTGAGCACCAAATGGACAGTCAGGGACTTTATAAAGTACTTTATAAGTAGATCCAGCTTTTTCCAACATGGTAAATATTTTCTTGAAGCAATTTAAAACTAATTTGGAAGACTATATTTTACTTTTTTGGATCATATTTAAATTATAGTGTGATCTGAAGGTTTTGATGCAGATGCCAAGTTCAGCTTTCAAAATTTTAAAAAAATGATTTAGAAAGAGTTTAATGTTAAATTTATTATCACAATAATCAAGTGCTTCAGGCCCATCTCCCCTCTTCTTTCTTCCATGTTTTTGTTCTCCATGCTTTTTGTATTTAGGGTAACAGCTTATGAGATAATGTTGACTCTTTACACTGCTTTTCAGCTTAATTTTTTTATATTACGTACAATCTTTATTGAACAGTTTTGCTCTAGTATCTACAATTTTATATAAGGGATCTGAAATAGCGATCTTCCAAATTAAATCTCTAGTCTTCCTTAGCAGTCATTAAACTGTGTCCCTAGAAGAGAGTTCTTTACCAATAAGACTCTTAGAAATCTCTCTTAGTTCTTCTTCAGGAAGTTTCTCTTTAAATCTACTCATTACTGCCTGCTAGTGCAAAAGATAGAAGGATAGAGCATTAATATTAAGCATTGCTTAATATGTATTTGGTATGGTGGCTACTGATGTTGATAACATAGTCTCTGTTCTCAAGGAGCTTACATTCTAAGGGGAAGACCACATATAAAGGGGAGGTATTATGAATGTGGAGAAATCAGAAGAATGAGTTAGGAAAAAAGTTCTTCTGGTGCTCCAGAAGAGAAGAGGCCTTGGGAAAGAGATTTCTCCATGGAGGAAAGGTGTAGTGGAGAATCTGGAGAGAAAGTCTAGCTTCTACATTTTTTAAGCAGAATATTTACATATTTGCTCATCCTAACATAGAAAATTAATTCTGCCCCAGACCTACTTGTAGCTAAGGGACTTCTAAGGAATTGTCATTCCCTATTGTTCTCTGTGGAACCAGTTAAATGCTTGGCATTGAAAGTATTAAAATGTCCAGAAGAGTCATCAATATAAGCTTTTCTAAAGAAAGCACTTCTCTACTCTTTGGTTATCAGTCCCCTTAATGGATAAGCCCCAGATCACAGTTTAAGCCTACATTCTTAGTCTGGACACTAGTTGACTTAATGATTTGGGAAATTCTAATGTCCAAATCTATAAAGTGAAACTTTATTATTAGTTCTCCAACCTACTTAAGAAGTAGGAAGTGAGAATGATAATTAAAGGTGTGTTTTGAGACCTTTGAATCCTCTAAAAGTTTAAGTCTAAAGTAGAAATAGTAGTGTTAAAGTATTTGGTTTCCAACAGACTTTAAGACTCTTTCAAAATATTTACTTAACTGAATAGGGAATGTGTTCTAGTGACACCGTGCACCATGTGCCATCTTACACCTTATACAACAGTACATGCGTTCCTATAAATATAGCACCAATTGGCAGACACTGAAGTGGTTATTATATGTATAAGTTGTACATTTGTAAACTAAATCCTGCCTAATTGGAAAGTCGTTTAGAGGAATCCTGTAGGGCAGGGGTCAGCAACGTATGGCTCTTGAGCCATTTTTGGCTCTTTTGAGGGTCAGATATGGCTCTTTCTGCAGGAGCCATAAAGTCAATTTTTTTTTCAGGCACTGTTACAGGAGCGGCACTGTGAGCACTGTACGGCTCTCACGAAATTACATTTTAAAAAATGTGGCGTTTATGGCTCTCACAGTAAAAAAGGTTGCTGACCCCTGCTATAGGGAATCCTCTCAACTAAATAGTTATCTCTAATTTCTCTTCGACATTTGTGTAGTAAATAATCTGATGATAAATAAGACAAAACCTGTGCCCTCAAGAAACTTAGAATTGATAGTCATGAAGTATTATATGTAATAGGCATATTGTAGATAATAATCTACATATGATAAATAGAATATGATAGACCCATAACAGAAGTACAGTGTCCTGTAAGTTCAGATAAACAAAGGTTTTCATATGTAATTGGTTCAGTGGATAGAATGCTGTTGGGAAGACCCAAGTTCAGATCTTGCCTCAGACACTGCATGACTCTGGGCAAGTTACTTAACTACAGTTAACCTCTCAGCGTCAGTTACTTTCCTCATCTGTAAAGTGAGGAGTTGGACTCTGACCTCTAAGGTCCTTCTGAGCTTTAAATCTGTGAATCAAGTCAACAAGTATTAAATGTGCCAGGCACAGTGCTAATTACTGGCAATATTAGGGAAGGCAAATAAATGCCTCTGACCTCAAGGAGCTTACAATCTGATGAAGGAAACAACATGCAAATAAGTATATTCAAACAAGATATACACAAGATAATTTGGAGATGTTGTCAAAAGGAGTAGTGTTGGGTTTTCTTAAAGCAAGATAGCTTTATAATTCATTTTGAAAAAAGTCATTTATTGACACTAAATTTCACAATAAAAACAAAGTCTTTTAAAAGAACCAACTAACTAAAAAGAAAAGAGTTTGGAAAAGTTCTATGAAACCTTCAAAAGGCCTTCAAAATTTATTTCAGCAAGGAGTTATTGAGCCCTATATTTATATTTAGCACTGCTAAATTCTGGGGCTCCAAAGATGAAAAAAAATAGTCCCTATCCTCAAGGAGCTTACACATTCGATTGAGGAGATACAAACTGTATACTGATAAGGAAATACAAAGTAGTAAAAAAGAATAGGTAGGGAAAGTGCTATTGGGTGTGGGAGAATAGAGATTGATCATTTTGCCGGTACAGCTGGGAAGAATATCTATTGCTTTGTTATTCCATTTGAGGCATCAGTGCCAAAAGCCTTATTTATGATCACTTTCACTCTCATCTCTTCCTTCATCGTCTTTTGACTGTGTATTTGTTCCCAAAACATTATAAGAAGACCGGAAAAATTAAGTTGGAAGGACTGGTTGTTACAGAAAGGGGTTGGAGAGTTGATTCTTTAAGATATCCACCACTTCTAAATTGTGATCCTCTAATCCATTTTTTACATACAATGCTGTCTTGCACAGAGTTGGTATTCAAAATCATTGTCAATTGATTTTGTATTTTTGTATTTAACTTCTAAATCTCCACTTCAGAAATATCCTTTATGATAAGCAATATACATTCTTTTATATGTTTTACTTTTTAAGTTCCTCCTCATCTTTTCTGCTCATAGATAGACGTGCTTTCTAGCTCTCTTCCTTTTTTCATACTTAGCTTATTACAATTACATGTACTAAGTTGTGTGTTCATTGATGTCTCTTAATTAGAACTTAAACTTAAAAGCTTTTTGTTATGGAGGTAAATCCAACTGTGGATTTGTCTTTTTTAAGGAGAAAATGTTCTGTTTACAAAGTATCATCTTGTTGGTAAATTTATGGATTTTTCTCATGTGCATGAAAAAAAAACTTTATGGTTAATAATGAAAACAATATTTTGTAGGTCAAAAAAGTAGCTTATATGGACACTTGCCGTAAATGCTTTTGATAACACTTTACTTTTGAAAGAGCATAAGTTCTTGTGTTTTCTGCTCTATCTAATAAAACTCCCAAATTAGAGACTACAGTTGTAAGTATAGCTCTTTTGATGGTGACGATGATAATACTTTTGAAGATAGAGAATTTGATGTCTGGGCCATTGTAAAATGTTATTTCATAGATAGGTTATGAATAGAAAAACTATCTTGAGCAGGTAAATAAACCTTTATGAATATTGAAAACCACACTTGCCTACTTATCAAATATACATGGCACTATGAATGACTGAGTTGTTCACTGAAATTTTTTCGTTTTGAATATTGTTTAAAATGAATAGGGCATTGGGTAGAACTTGGACTTATTTTGTTTGTTATATAGATGTATCATGCTTAGAGCTAGTTTACTCTTAAGAAGTTTGTGAAATAAAAAATGTACACATTTAATTATTTAAAACAGAGAGACTAGTAACATTAAGGATCCTCTGTAGTGTGAATGAATTTACAAAGGAAAGAAAATCTTTATATAAATAATCCCCTCAAATGAATTTTTGTAAGTCCTACTTTTATATGGCATATGCCTTAGAATATATTAAGCTGACATCCTCTCTGTCTCTGTCTCTCTGTCTGTCTCTCTCTGGCTCCTTACCCCTTGTCTTCTTTTCCCCTTCCCATTCCTATCTCTTTCTGCCATGTCCACCGCCTCCCCTCTTCTTCTCCTCTTTTTCTCCCTCTAATATTGCCCATTTGTCTTTATTCTGTTAAAGGAATAAGATGAACTTGGTTTTTTATGGAAAGTTTTCCAAATCTTCAAAGAAACTTCATAATTTGTTTTTCTTTGAATTCTTAACTCAGAGATACTAATAAACTTCAAACATACCCATGGTCTAATTTAATTTTTTAAGTGAGCATTGTAAATATAGGTCTTTTCAGGAGTTAACAATGTCAAAGCTTGATAGTTGAATTTTTTTTTCCATGTACTATTAAAATGAAATATGTACTATTTAGTTTCAATCAATGGCTTATTTTGCATGCAAAACACATATAACACATATGTGTATGCTTTGTGGAAAGGGTTTCAAGACAGTTTATTTTAAATTAATTTTCAAAGTGTATGTAAATTAGCTTTCTATACAAACTTCTATGTATGGATAAAAAATGATGGTTAAAGGTAAAGCTAATGAGAAGGGTGCTTAGATACCTAACCACCAGTTTGTAGTAGCTATCCATTTTATTGTTAATCTCTGTTTCATCTTGTGCTTCTTAAAGTTTTTCTTTTCTCTTATTATTTTAGTTAAGGTATGCTGAATCTTTCTTAAACTTCCAAACTATGTGATTAGAATTCTTTGAGGTAACTAATAATTGCTCCTTTTTCTACATCTTTTGGGGAGACTTAAAAGTATGCCACCTATCCCGAGAAATGTTCTTCAAGAATGAACAAGTAATAACCTTGGAAGTTCTTATTAAAATGCCCCCTTACTAATATTTATCTTTTCTGTTTTTCACCTCTGTGGTTCCATCACAGATGAAGTTTATGTTTATTTCTTTCATAAATATAATTAAGTATATCCTAAAGTCAATATCCTATATATCTTTTTATTTTGATACACAATAAAGACAGCCAAAATTTTTTAATACCAAATTTGAATAGAAAACCATATTTTTTACAGTTAGTTAAATGAGTTATCACTAGTTCTTAGCTGATAACATGTTAATAATTTAAGCATATTGCCTATTAATAACCTTTACTTGGGTGGGTGAGATAAGCATATATTTTGGCATTTCCAAACCATCTGTTCTTTTTTTGTAGCTGACCAGCATAACATCAAGTGTGCTGTGAAATACCTCTAACTCTTTACCTGGAGCTATGATCTAGTCTAAATTAGCATGTTAAATTTAGAACTTAATTAAAAAAAAAGGGGGTTCTTCAACTTGGGATCTTCTCTCCAGATCCCCATTCTTTGGAGTTTCCATGAGTGTCACGTGAAGAACATGGAACCATTGAAATTCAAATGTAGGTAGGTAAGTGTTCACACCAGCGCATGTGTTGATTGCCTTCTTTCTTCCTGTATATGCATCTGTATTGCACCCCCTCAGTGCCTTCTCCCTTTTTCCTCCCCATAGATCATGTAGGGCCTGCGCCATTTTGACATTATGTAATTCTGTAATACTGTATTTTTGTCAGTATTTGTCTGTGGTGTGTGTCAGGAACAAGAACAAGTCTTAAGACTTTAATGACATTGTGCTGTCTGTTCAGAGACTGTCTTTCACATACATAAAAAGTGTTTGTTATGTATGGGCCTGGGGTGCATTTTGTGAAATATTGTGTTTGTTGAGCTCTAGAATACATCCATCTTGAGTTCTCTGGCCAGCCATTACTGGCCCAAGAGCCTTTGCGTTGCTATGATTTTATTGGCTCATTTAGTTGTGTAGAGGAGAATTTGAACTGTTTCTGGTTCTAAAAAATTCTCCCTATCTTTGGCAAGGAAAGAGAGAAAAGAGAACCTTCTCTTCAGATGTTACAAAATATATATACATACATGTACATGTATATATATATATATGCATATATATAGGTAAATAAGTTGAGGTAAATGAATTTTTTATTCAGACATGGTCCTTATAAAAGAAATCCTAGTTCTATAGGTGACAGCTGTTACCAGTTAGACTTGCATTAATGTGTTCTCTTTGGACATTAGAAGAAAGTATTAAAGATTTATTTTTCTTATTGAATTAGAAGAGTCAGTGTATTTCTTGCACTTGGATGTGCACAGCAATTATTCTGATAAACTGCTTAATGGCAGTAGCATTCAATTGGAATTCAGGATAAAGATCTTATAGTAGAAATTTTTCTTAGACATGAAGAGTCCTGACTCAGATAAGCAAATGGAGATGTCCAGGTCATGGATGTCAGAATAATATATACAACATTGCTGTCTCCCCTGAAAGTGTTGAGCACCAGCACCAGTGGCCCCAATTTGCTTTTTATTTTCTTACTGTCATATTTGCTAGAAAGCTAATGAAGCTTTCAGATTTCTTTCCTATGATGTGCTTAATTTCTTCCATAAGAATTAGATAGTCTTTTAGAATGCCTGGGATTAAGCCTTACTGTAGGAAATTCTGTGTTCTTTTGCCCTCTGGGCCTTCATTATTTAAGGAGGAAGCTATCCTCTTTGCCCTGGACTTTTAGTCACATAGAATTGGGTTGTTTTAGATGGACAGAAATGAAAAAATAAAGCTGATCCCAAATAAATCTATCCAATTGGGTGACTGCTTATTTTTCTATTTTACTTGTGTGTAGTATGTTTGTTGTATGTGAGAATATAACTACTCTGGTTCCCAGGAGGCTTCAAAGTACGTGTTTTCTAGCAACTAACTGATTTCAATGGATTGCAGCCAGTTATACTATTTTCCAGGTGGCTGTGTTAATTTTTTCTCCAGCCATAGCCTCAAGCATTGCTGCTTGAACCTATTTGCAGCATTTTGGTTTTTCCTAATCCATTAGCCCATGTTTCCCCTGGGGACAAAATCTAATATTAATAGAGCAAGGAATCTATTTTGGCAATACCAGAGTAAGGTGAATCCTGACCATTGATATATGACATTTTCTTTCTGGATTATCTCCCCAAAGAACTTGCTCTCCCTGATTTTCCTGTAGAATACTGAAGTTTTACAGTTGGTGCCAACAGAACTGAGGGGGTATGCAATGCTCTTACACACACCCACACCCACACCCACACACACCCACACCCACACCCACACACACCCACACACACACAATGGAGTTTGACTGACACTCAATGCATGCGCTAGTGCTCACGCTTACAGACCTGAAATTTAATGATTCAACAGCTCTGTGATATTTGAGGTGGTGCTCCCCCCAAATCTAAAACAAACCCAAAAGCCCACAAAAATATTGCTAAAGATCAAGGATCTGCAGAGATGACCCAATAGGAAAGAACTCTAGTGACTGGTAAGTAGCTGAATTTTTTCCAATGTGCAAAGCCACACAGTGCATGATCTCTCTAAATGCTGAACCTAATGGTAATCTCACTGTTCTGTATAGTTGAATGCAATCATTGACCAATTTTGTATTAACTTTTGTAGTATTTTTTAAACTAGACGTGTGGTTCATTTGGGATAGGATTCTGCCTCTTCCAAAGCAACTCCGTATCATTTCTGTAATTTATTGTCTCAAAATGTCATCTAGAAGTTAAAGGACTCATCCACAGAGAGCCAGTGTCAGAGGTAGAGCTGACTCCAAATCTAATTGACTCCAAGGCTAGCTCTCTATCTGTGCTACTTCCTAATTTTTATATTAAGGAAAATCATGCCTAAAAAAAAGGGCATTACTTTTTTTATTTCCCCCTCATACCTCCCAAATTTACTTTTGCTAATGTTTATTCTCCTTTTTCTTGGACTCTTTTTAAAGGGGATCAGATTTCTAATCCTTCTTTAGAAGTTGAGCTCATTTTAAACCTGGAGGGAATCCTAATCTATAATCTTCCTTTTCTTTCGGATCTATTCTGTAAAGAGCCCCTTTCATAATGAAGTCTCCCCCTTTCCTCACACTCACCTCCTAATAAAGTTTCAGTTTTATGCACAAACTCAAACAGGCAAATTCCCCTCAGAGTGGTCTGCTGGGCTATCTTCAGAGGTTTCTCTTATTTTCTCTATAACCTATGTTAAAAGTCAGAAGAAGAAAAGGTAGCCTGTTACTCCAGAGGCCACTAAAAAGGTCCTTGGCCCATAAACTTAGGAAGAAAGTGCCTAACCCTCTGATAAATAAACTGAAACCTATGAAATGAAATGAAATGAAATAACTCCTCTGAATTCATCCATGTAATGAGTGGCCGAGCTTGGACACACATCCATGTCCTCCAACTCCAAATCAAGTACTCTTTCCTTCAAACTGGGCTGCTTCCCAATGACTGATTCCTCTTCCCATAGTCCAGTCCTACTTCCTAGCTCACCCACTCTCTCATCCACTAATGCAGCATGACCATGATGCGTAGATTAATGGAAAAGCTGTCTGAGGTATGCATGCTGCAAAGAAAAATTGTTTTGCTGAGAGAACATAGATGTTTATCTTCAGTTAACCAAAAGGTAATTTAAAAGAAGTTGAAGGAAGTACTTTAAAATGACATACTATTTTTGAGTTAGCTAGTAATGAAAAGAAGGTATGTTGTGTAAACTTGACAATACTGTAGTCCTCCTTCCACTTTAACCTTTTTTTCTGGAGAAGGAGGTATTAGGCTTTCTATTGGCTTTTTTCCTTTTCCTTTTGCTTCACTGTAGGTGCTTTATTCTCATTGTCCAATGAAGAACTCTTGTGGAAATGTGAGACACAAAACACATGTTAGAATATGAAACTAGTTAGTTACCTAGGAAAAGATGATGGCTGACAAATGTACCTAGTCCCCATTGACTCTCAGTCTCCTCCCTTCTAAAACCAGTGTTTTTCTCTGTATTGCTTGGATATGTCATTGTAAATGGATAAAATGGACAGTAGGGAAACATTTGTAAATAACCACTTCTTTTCTTTTTCAAAATGATGTTTCTTGCTAACAATCTTGAAAGTTCTACTTGCAGACACCCAGAACAAACAACTTGCTCCTTTGTCTTATACCTATTTCATTATTCATTATAAACTACTGCCTTGGAGGATTCTGAAAGCTTTCTTTTTTCTTTTTCTTTTCTTTTTTTTTTTTTGGCCTTTATTAAACTTGCTTTTTCCTCTAAGCTTTTCATATTCTTCGTGATTTCCTGCAATTTCATTTACATACCAAATGGCAGCAGCATTATACACCATGCTTCTTAAAAGAATCTGATGAAACTAGTGTGGTGATTATCTACTAAATAAGAACTTCTTGATTTTAAAATTTCCATTTATTATTGGCAGTAATCAGGGCTTTTATGCTTTATGCTCTGAAGGCAGAGGCACAGATATAGATATTGATATATATCTTTATGTATATCTATGTGAGCTTGAGTTTATTAGTTCAAATTAAATAGCTTTGGGTTCTCAATAGGAAAAATGGGAGACTTTCTATTTTTACAAATCTTACAGATTGTCAGTTCGTACAATTTGATCAATTCCAAGCATTTTGTTTAATAACTTGCCCTGATTTTTGTTGTATTTTCTTTTTTGTAGATTCCCTGCAAGCTCAGCTTATCAATATGGGTGTTATTCCTACATTAGTGAAATTATTAGGCATCCACTGCCAAAATTCAGCTCTTACAGAGATGTGCCTTGTTGCGTTTGGCAATTTAGCAGAACTTGGTAAGTCTTTAGTCACAAGTCAAAACATATCTTCTGTTTAGTAATGTTTTGGTGAAATGAAAATGTGGGTAGTAAATTAAATAAACTTAGTTGTATGCAAATGTTCCTTTTTATAATATTACATTTTTTTAAACATTTATTAATGTTCATTTTTAACATGGTTACATGATTCATGCTCCTCCTTTCCCCTTCGCCCCCTGCAGTCCCCCCACCCGTGGCCAATGCACATTTCCACTAGTTTTGTCATGTGTCCTTGATCAAGACCAATTTCCAAGTTGTTGTTAGTTGCATTGGTGTGGTAGTTTTGAGTCCACACCCTCAATCATGTCCACCCCGACCCATGTGTTCAAGCAGTTGTTTTTCTTATATGTTTCCTCTCCTGCAGTCCTTCCTCTGAATGTGGGCAGCATCTTTACCATAAATCCCTCAGAATTGTCCTGGGTCATTGCATTGCTGCTGGTACAGAATATTACATTTTTTAACACTGTTTAGTTGCCTGTCTTGCCCTTTGAACTTCAGTTTATTCACTGAGGTATATCTTACATTGTTTAATGGCATTACATTTGAAGTAGTTTACAGTTTACCTTAGTATTCCTACATAAAGTTGAACATGTGATCAAGAATTGTATTCCTAGGGGGCAGCTGGGTAGCTCAGTGGCTTGAGAGCCAGCCCTAGAGACGGGAGGTCCTGGGTTCAAATCTGGCCTCAGACACTTCCCAGCCCTGTGACCCTGGGCAAGTCACTTGACCCCCATTGCCTACCCTTCCCACTCTTCTGCCTTGGAGACTCCAAGACGGAAGGTAAGGGTTTAAAAAAAAAAAAAAGAATTGTATTCCTGGAGGTGTAGAAGAAGATGTAACTTATAAGCCTCTATCTGATTGTCAGCTAAGAGTATGAGGCTTTAATACTTCAGAAGAAAAAAGTGTTTTATTCATGAATAAGGGAGAAAAAAAGTGAGCCAATGAAAAGTAACAGTTTAAAACTAAAAGTTCACAGTAAAAAATGTAGATTATGTTCTGACCTTCTTTACATTATCCTTTTAAATGTGAGACTTTACTTGGCCCTCAATGTGGCCCATTTAAGTCAAAGCCATAAAAATCGGAAATTGTATATTTGTTTTCTCTTTTCAGCCAACTCTTGGTTCCCTATTTCAAATTTAGAGGATTGAGAAATTATCTTTAAACACTAGAGAACTGGTTTCTAGCCATACTAGCCTTCTTGCTGCCCCCACATATTTGGCATGGAATCTCCCACCTGAATGCAGGCTGATCTCCTTGACTGGAATCTATTCCTTCTTCCCCTCCTAACCTCTATCAGTGCTCTTGATTCCCTTCCTTACTTAGTGTTTCCCTCCTCCTTTACTGATGGTCTACATACTTTTTGTTTATATGCATGTATGTTATGGTGTGCCATGTGCACACTCCCCACTCCCCCAAAACAGGGAATGGAAGTTTTCTATGGGCAGCGACTGTTTCCTGTTTGTCTTCCTCTCCCCAGGGCTTAGCATAATGCCTTGTACTTAGGACACACTAATAAGTAAGTGCTCATTGAATTGAAATGAATGTAATAGAATTGAACAGTTTGAGGATTTTTATAGCCACTAGGTGGACACTCAGCCTTCCTTTCTCTAACAGATAGTTCCCACTGGTACCCCTGCATTCCTTTAGAAATACCACTTTTTAAAAAATAAGCAACTCAAAGTGTACTTCTGTCTCTTATTGCAACCACAACCACTAATTATGGGGAGTAGCCAGAGGCAAGTGACTGCTGGAATCTTAGCTAAATATTTAAGATGTTTGTCCTTTGCATACTGTTGTGAAGTTGGAAAAAACATCTGCACACCCAAAAAAGACTGATGTATGAGTGCACTTCCCCTAGAGTCTTTTCCCCTCTCCTCCATTTCATTTCCACCAGCCATCCCTGATCCATGCTCATATTCTTTCCCAATATCCATCATTTCAATGAAGCAGAATTTTCATTCTTCAGTGTTACGGTGGAAAAGGGTTCTGTCTATCCAGTGTAGTGGATTAAGTAGAAATGATGCTGAGTTCCTACACCGAGGCTTAAGTCTTTGTACCAGAAAAATAAGGCTACCATGTTTGAGTCTCTCTCTGTTTTCTTTGTCTGCCTTTGTCACTCACTCCCTAAGCAGAAATCATATCCCTTTTATTCTGCAAGGGAGTCTTTTTTTTTCCCCAAAAAAATTATAGGACTCTCTTCTCAACTTTAAAAAAAAAAAAAAAAAAAAAAAAAAGCTCTAAGAAGGGAAATAACCCTTTGGAGAAGTAGTGATGCCTAAGAGCTTATGTCTCCGTAGTCACACATTGAGGTGTCACTTCAGGTTTATTTTCATCACGAGTGACTCAGCAGCTCTAGGTTAAAAAGCTGTGTGTGGCACTTAGTGACCCCTTCACTCCAAGCTGAGCAGCAGGTATGTTTCATCCCAGCACATACATCACTTGGTCCTAACAAAACCTCCTGCTTTTTTTGTTTAAGAATCCAGGGACAAGAACTAGTAGTGAAGGCCAAAGTTAGGTGGGCCTCATCTAGAGCCCAGGCAGAAAGGAATATGGGTCCAGGGTGGTTTGACTGGAAGCACCTTCCACCTCTCATGGAAAGGCCCTAGTTCTGCCATAAGTTCCCTCTTCTCAGGTTAGCATCTTCATGGCCGATTCAAACCTGCATTTGATGATGCAAGGTCATACACATAGCAACTGGATTCCCAACTAAAAATGATCTGACACACAGTTTCACAAGATATTTTTTGCAAAGCCCCATTAAAAGCATATTTCGTTTTACATCTGAAACATATGGTTGCTAGAGCATATATACAGATGAACCGCTTCCTGAGAGAAAAATTTGACAAAAGAATGAACTATTCCTAGTAACTAGTTTAACCAGTGTATTAATAGAAGATCTGGACTAATAATACATTAAATTGGCCTCATTTATTGATCCTTGAGATGAGTCAAATCAGTTGATTTATAGGATTATAAAAAATATATAAATTATTAATTTCCAGGCTGTAGCCATATGGTTGATACATCACAAGACCTGATCCATGATGAGTAAAATAATTTCAAATTCAGTTCTGTCAGCTTACATATGAAATATGCAGGATGTTAGATACTGGGGTTACAAACATGAAACAAAATATATCTCTTTTCTCAGGGAACCTACCATCTAGTTTTGCAGAGGGTAAAGAATAAAGGAAATATACATATGCAGAACATATCTTATAAGAAATGTATTGGAGAAATTAGAATAGTGCTATTAGAAGTTTGAGATTAGAGAATTTACTTTTACCTGGAGGAATCAGGGAAGAGACTGGTGGTTGAGAGGCTAATTAAAAAACTATTTTGATGGTCCAGATGAGAGATAGTGAAAGCCTAACCATTGTTGCAGTAGTGAGAGTTCAAAGTAATTAAATGGATATGAATATTGGGAAAATAGAACTGAGATTCCAAAGGTTCAAACCAGCATCTGGGGAAATTATAGAAAATTCTCAGTTTATGAGGATTTTATTATCTTTTTTCTTAAAATGTAAGTTTTTTTCCAAAACCCACTTATCTCTAAAAGACCTTTAATAAAATTTTTAAATTTATTTTACTTATTTTTAAATTTAAATTTAAGTTTAATTACTTAATTTAGAATGCTTTCCCATGGTTACATGAATCATGTTCTTTCCCTTTCCTCCTCCCACCTCCCTCCCGCCAAACAAGCAATTCCACTGGGTTTTACATGCATCATTGATCAAGACCTATTTCCATATCATTAATATTTGCACTAGGGTGATCATTTAGAGCAGTGATTTCCAAAGTGGGCACCACTGCCTCCTGGTGGGTGCTGCAGCATTCCAGGGGGGCAGTGATGGCCACAGGTGCATTTGCAAAAGGAGATCCCTATGGCTTATCCTAAAATATGGGCTGTAATTCAAAAGTTCTTAATTGCATTTCCTTCATCGTATTTAGTGGAATGTGGATTCAGTGCGGTAACCAATTTATTAACAACAACAAAAAAGAAACCAATTGCAAATAGTCAATCGCAGTGATTTAAGATTATTGCTGATGAAAATAGAGCCGAGGATTACTAAACTGGTAGCAGCACACCAGGTTCATCCTTCTCATTAAGATGATTTTGAATGTTTTAACTTTTTTTGTATTACATTCTATTCTGAGTTCAATAAATAGTTTCATAATTTCAAAGTTCAATGTTTTTAATTTACACCTTTCTGTACTATATTTTACAAAGAAGGTAGAAACATTAATACATATATATTTCCTATTAATTGCTATTAAAATTTAAAAAAAATTAATTTCCAGTGGGCTCTAAGTAATATTATTCTGGAAAGGAGGCGGTAGGCCAAAAAAGTTTGGGAACCACTGGTTTAGAGTCTACATGCCCAATCATATCCCCATTGAACCATGTAATCAAGCAGTTGTTTTTCTTCTGTGTTTCTACTCCCACAGTTCTTTCTCGGATGTGGATAGCGTTCTTTCTTATAAGACCCTCAGAATTGTCCTGGATCATTGGATTACTGTTAGTAGAGAAGTCTATTATATTCAATTTTACCACAATGTATCAGTCTCTGTGTACAATGTTCTCTTGGTTCTGCTCCTTTCATTCTATATCAATTCCTGGGGGTCGTTCCAGTTCACATGGAATTCCTCTAGTTCATTATTCTTTTTAGCACAATAGTATTCCATCACCAACAGATACCACAATTTGTTCAGCCATTCCCCAGTCAAAGGGCATCCCCTCATTTTCCAATTTTTTGCCACCATAAAGAGCGCAGCTATAAATATTTTTGTACAAGTCTTTTTCCTTATAATCTCTTTGGGGGTATAAACCCAGCTGTGGTGTAGCTAGATCAAAGGGCAGGCAGTCTTTTAAGTCTTTTAATGCCCTTTGGGCATAGTTCCAAATTGCCATCCAGAATGGTTGGATCAATTCACAACTCCGCCAACAGTGCATTAATGTCTCAATTTTGCCACATCCCCATTGTTTTACTTCTTATGTGAATGTGTATTCACTATTTGTAGAGAGTAATCTATGTATGGTTTATCTTTCTTTTGTGAGTATAAGTAAAATTTGGAGCCAACTGTTTTTGTCTTCATTGTGGACTTAAGAGAATCCAGCATTTAAGATTTTTTATTAGCAACAGCAAAGAGATTCATTAACTTACTTGCAGTATTTAATTACTTATACTAAACTGAATGTCTTTTTCTAGAAAATAGCCCCCAAATGGAAGAGACCCTACACAATCAGAGATTAAAGTATTTGTAATGAATACCATGCCAACTGATGCCCTTAAATAAAAATAAAAGACTTTTTGTTCAAGAGTGAACTGTCTGACACAACATTGCCCAAACAATGTGGGGAAGAATGGGAAATTCTGGGAAGAATGAAGATGTGTGACTACAGGCTGATTCTGTATAGTTTATTCATTGGCATATTCTAGGGAGAATGGATAGCATTTAAGAATAATTTAGTTTTTAAAACTTACTTTAAATGCCAATACCCTAACTAGGAGTATAGGGATGATTGTGGGGGTGATGGTGATTGTCATCCCTAAAGTTCAGTGTCTCTTTATGATCACCCAAAGTTCTTAAAGGCTACATTAATGGAGGGCAAGCTTTAATAGATCCTACCAATGTGTGAAAGAACTACAATCTTCATTAATGCCCTCACTATGTAATCAGGAATCTTTGAAGTGCTGTTATAATGATGACAATTGCTAATAGTAGTGGTCATGATTTAACCCAATAGTCCTTTTGTGGTAAAATAGTACATTTGAAAAGTTTTTGTAGTAATAAAGAGTTTTGCCTGCATTATCATCTATTGTGCTTGATCCTCACAATTTCCCCTTGTGAAAGTATTCCTATTCCCATTTTACAGATGAGAAAACTAAGAATGAAAGTTGTATAATTTGCCTAAAGTTTCACAACTAGTAAAGTGGCTGAGTTGGTTTTCTGATTCCCAAGTTCAGATTCTTTATATTATGGCACAATTCCCCCTAATAGATTAAGCCTATGATCAGTTATACCTTTCATTTTGTAATTCATTTTATTTTTAATTTATGATTTATTTTTGATGTTCATTAAAAATTTGTTTTTGAGATCCAAATTTTTGTCCTCTCACCCCTCCCCCAATTACACATGCAAAATCGTGCAAAAACATTTCTATATTAGCCATGTTGCCAAAAAAAAGTTAAGAAAAATAAAGTTTAAAAATTATGCTTCTGTCTGCACCAAGACTCCATCCATTCTTTCTCTGGAGGTGGAGAGCATTTTTCATCATAAGTCTTTCATAATTGTCCTGGATCATTATATTGATTAGAATAGCCAAGACATTCACAGTTGATCATCATACAATATTGCTGTTACTGTGTACGATATCCTCCTGGTTCTGTTCACTTCACTTTGCATCATTTCATATAAGTTTTTCCATCCTGCTTATCATTTCTTGTAGCATAGTAGTATTCCATCAAATACCATAACTTCTTCAGCCATTCTCTGATTGAAGGGCTTCTTCTCAATTTCTAATTTTTTATTACCACAAAAAGAGTTTCTATAAATATTTTTATTCATATAGGTCCTTTTCTTTTAATCTCTTGAGATATGGACTTGGTAGTGAGTGGTATTATGGAGTCAATGGGCTTGCATAGTTTTATAGCCCTTTGGCATAGTTCCAAATTTCTCTCCAGAGTGGTTAGGTGAATTCACAACTCCACCAACAGTGTGTTAGTGTCCCTATTTTCCCACATCTCCTCCAATATTTTATATTTTCCCTTTAAGTCATATTAACCAATCTGCTCGTGTGAAGTGGTACTTCAGAATTGTTTTAATTTGCACTTCTCCAATTAATAATAATTTATAGCATTTTTTCATATGTCTTAAGATAGCTTTGATGACTTCTGAAAATTGCCGTGTTCATATACTTTGACTAGTCATATTGTTTAAATAAAATATTTTCTATGGTTTTTTTCTTGGTTCATTATTCACTTATCTAATCCCTCAAAATGCAACACCTTAAACACAGGCAGGTAAGTCATGGAGAGAACAAATGGTCAGATAAATTATATCATTCAGAATCAGGTAAAATGAGTTTTGATTTGGCTACTAAAGATAATTTGGGATGCACATTAGGGTAGGTTGAGGGGGACTCCAAATAACCAGAGAGCAGTATGAAGATCCTAGGCATACATGTGGGAGAATACTAAAAATAAACTTTGACAACTGAGCAGTTTTATTTGGGGCCCTAATAGCAGCTGCTGTGCTAATGAAAATCATCTCTCATGCTCCCTCTGGGTGTTGCCTGGTTTGATATATCAACATTCATTTGGAAGGCAGGAATCCAAAACTCCTCAATTCAACCCAAGTGTTCCAGACTGGTAGTTTATTGAAACAAAATGAGACACTGCTAAGTCTTTCAGGAGTTAACATGGGGAGATTTACTTAGCCCTAGCAGTGGGATAGCCAGCCAACTAGGATAGGCACTTGAGGACACCATGAATTGATTTATCTGAGCAAAGCTCCCCTGCCTGAGTTACCTGTTGTGTTCTGCCAACCATGCTTCAAACGGATTCAGGAGACCATAAAATGATGTCAGTAGCCTGAGCCAATCAAATTTCCCCAGAGGGTTTTAGTACTTTATAAGGAACAATTAGCTTCTCTTAAGTGGGAGCAGGAGGTAGGATATTGCTCACACCCTACTGTCCTTTGGGGATAAAATTATTAAGGTCCTCCAGAGCAGCTGGAGCTCAAAACTATTATAGCCAGACCAGATTAAAATATAATTGGAAAATGTTTAACAAGATAAGTAAAAATGCAATATAATGCAGAGTATGTGAATTTGTGGTTTCCTATGTCACGGTGCAGCAGAGGTGTCAGTTTCCATTTTAGTTAGACATCAGAGTCCTAAAGCATCTTCTGTCATATAAATGACTTTGGGACTGTTACTGGTCAATCGTGATCTTGAGGATTCTAGGCAGCATTGAAAGAGGAAAAGAAAAATTAAAAATAGAAACATAGCAAAAACATTTGTTAGCTCCCTGAATAAATGATTGAATATGGAAGAGCAAGAATAGAAATCCCAGTTTTTGTATCCCAGGCCTCATGTCTTCTTGGACAAGGCCTTGGTCTTAATGGGGTGATGCCAAGTCTTTGTGTTTGCGTTTGACTCTTAAAACAAAGGTGTGATCATGAGCAGCAAAAGGAATGGCAGGACCAAAGCAAAGATGCTGACTTTGGGCACCTGTCCTCAGCAGAGACTCGAGGGGATTGTCCTCTGCTGAAAGTCAAGATCTTATCAAATTTTTACCCATGAATGGCCTCTAAAGATTCTTCCTCCCTTCTTGTTGCAAGAAAATACCACCCCCTCCCAACAGAGTTGCCCCTTATTCCTCAAAGCCCTCCCTGGGATGGAATTATACAGGGCATAGATTATAAAATAAGCTGTGCCCCTGCCTTTTGCTGTTGACCATTCTAGTGCCCACTCTTTTACCTCTGGGTCACCATTGCTGATGGAAAGCTGGTCTACTAACTGTTGCTATCGGGGGCCATGGTGCCTTGGCCACTGTCACCTGGGCCTGTTAATCCTCACCCTGACAGGATCAGCTGCTGTCCTCTTTTGCCAAGCTTTGAGTGTTGCCTCAGGTGCTGCCACTAATCCCTTCTGCCAGCACAAGATAACTACCACTCCTGGGGTTTGGGCTCTGCTACCCTCTATGTGCTAGGGCTGGACTCTTCCCATCAGCTAGTTCAGTGTTACATTAGTTCTGAACTCTGTTGTATTGCTCAGTCCTTTATCCCTGAATATGACCAGCTTTATACAAATAGTTGCTACTGGCCTCGTGTGTTTGTAGGAGCTTTTTGGACACTGCCACTTCTGGGCCTTAACTCTGCCTTCCTGTGCTGAAGCTTTTCAGCCAGGAGTATGCCTCCTTCTGCGTGGTCTACCATAGTTGATGATGTCAAAAACTGCCACACTGGACGACTCTTAGCAATTCCAAAGGATTCTAGTCAATCATACCAGGACTTTGGTTCCTTTTCCTACTAGTGGTAACCCTTCTTCTGTCAGTTGGCCTAGGGGTCCCAGAACTTCTGATGTTTTAACCTCCCAAGGCCTACCACCAAGACTAAGAATGCCCAGCTCAGGATCAGTCCCCTGGTTTCAGGGAGAGAAGTAAAATTAGAGACTCCTTTAGGCCAATCTGTGTGTTCTGTCTGCCATGTACAAGCAGAAGCTATTTCTGCCAAGGGCAGGGAAAGATGCCAGATATCTGGTGTGCTGGGTCCCCTCACTGGAAACTCCAAACAAGAGTGAGAGTGAAAATTTTTTAAATTGATACAGTACTTCTGCTTGTACTCTGCCAATCAGCCAGGGTACAGTTGGCACATTTATCCATATCTCAATTCCAGAAATGGCTCTTGGTTCCACTGTCCTCTCAAGTGCCTCCCACAATGGGTTGCACAAAAGAATCATAACAGAGTCAATGTGACACAATTCTGATTGTTGCCTCAAATGCCAAATTAAAATAAAATAGCATCAGACAGCTTGTTTAGAGTTATTAGACAATCCTAAAATTTCAAGGATCTTTCTCAACTTGAACACATTCCTACACTGTTGGGTTCCCATGTATCACCCCTCAAGTGACTGGTGATGTCTCTGTACTGTAAGACTGATGGCTGCTTGTTCAGCTTCATTGTCATTTCCAAAAAGCCATTTAAAAAATAGTTTACACAAATATAAATCCTTTAAAGCTGTGAGGGGCCTTCTTTCAGTAGCAAGGCAAAGGCACCTATTCCTACCAAAGGGGAAGCACATCATATCCTGTAACTGCCCACTTTTCAAATGTAGGGAAAATACTTTTCAGCCCCTCCTGGCTAATTTGAAAGCAAACTGAGTTCAGAGGAAATTGCCAAATAGACCTTGGAGGAAGCTTTCATTACCAGGCTGATGGCCCAGGAACAATATAGCTGGAGAGCTATCTCAATTATCTTCAAGGTATAATTCTTAAGGAAACAGTCTATATTCCCATCATCCTCTCCTTGCACACAGGCACTCTATAAACTTGCAGCGTTTGGGGATGCTTCACCAGCACCATTTTTTGAGCTTTCCCTAGAAGCACTACTGGGAGCATGGAGACCAATCAGGCCTCACTTTCTTCTGCGCTGCCCATCCTTCACTTGAATGATCTCATTTTATTCTAGCTTTGCTTGACCATGCAAATTGGTCTGGCCTGGGCTTGACTCAGGCTAAGTCTTTGGGAGTTGATATTTGATACTGGAGCAATTTGAGACACTTGTTGGTCATTCAACAGTTAACAAAGGGAAATTCATTTATCTACAAGTGGGAGAAGTATATTTAATAGGGATATGAACTGGGAGTGCCCTGAATTGGTTTAGTTGCCTCCTTGCCTGGGTTACCCACTGCAACTCATCAGCCAAGCACAGAGAATTCATGGCATTCTTTCCTGGCTGTTTTATACTGGGGTGACCAGGAAGTGATGCCAACAGCTCTGAACTTTCCCGTGAGGGAACTAAGGCTCAAAGACATTCTTAATGCCTTTTAAGGGAAGAGTAGCCTCTCTTATGTGGGGAGAAGAGTTAGTTTACTGCTACTGTCACACTAGCCTCAGTTCAGGCAAAAAAAAAAAAAGATGAGAATAATACAAAAATTTCATATTTATATGGTACCTTCATTAATTTCTTTCAATCAAGTGACCACATTTGAGGTTTTCTTGGCAATTTCCTCCTCCACATCATTTTTAAAATGAGGAAACTGAGGCACGCAAGGTTAAATGACTTTCCCAGGGTTACACAGACTGTCTGAGGCCAGATTTGAAGCTGAGAAGATGAATCTTCTTGATTCCAGTCCCAGCCTTTTATTCACTGTGACACCTAGCTGCCCCACTATGGTGCCTTACAGTTTATAAAACATTGTATTCCCAGCCAATGCAAATAACATTATCATAGTTTTACAAATGAGGAAATTGGGGTGCATAGAAATCAAGTGATTAGAAAGCCTAGGATTGCTTTTAATGCACTGAGCCCTGCACATCAGTCAAGTGACTGAATCCAGTGACTCCTTCCCTGACTGGAAAAGGGAGTCCAAAGGCAGAGTGATAGGAGGGGAGGAAGTGCATAAAGTATACATGTGTACTCTGCTCCCCATTCACATACATTCTTCCTTTTAATAATTGCTATAATATTTAAGGATTTCCCTATCTCTAAGTAAGGACTACCTATTGTAGCAGTTTGAATGAGGGTGACTGTCTGTGATTTTAGAATTTTAAAATGAAAAGACTCAGTTTCTCTTATCCATTTCAAATTTGGTGGCAAAGGCCTCTTTACATGAATTTGTTTTGGTGGTAAATCAGAGTCTAGCAGAGGAAGGAAAAGACTCCCTACCCCCACCCCCTCAAGAGTTTGGTGTCAGTGAAGGGAGAAGGGAGAAGATGCTATGGTCCTCCAAAAATGTCCAGATTAGAATAGTAGTGTGGCTAGCCCCTGACATAGCTTCCCAATCTTCTCCTTTGTACAAGAAAAATCCTCTCTCCAGTGTGTTTTAGGATTCCTTCTTTACTTGTCCAGGTCTCTGGAGGGGAGTGATTGGTGGAAAAGCCCTTTCCAGATCTACCATTTGGATTTTTAAACATTACTGTTAGTTAATGGAGCAAAAGAGAGAGAAGGGACTGTGGGGATATTCTCATGACTGATTTTTTTTAGCCTTTTTGCAGATAGAATTGAGCCTTTTTTTAAAGGCTTTGCCTTGGTTTTTGAGAAACTTTCTCCTGTACCAATAGTCATGAAGAATAAAGGTACCAAAGTTTATGTCCTGGATTTCTGATTTAACTCAGAACTCTCCTGAAACAGACTGTCACTCAGAGGCCTTTTATTTAGTACCTCCTACATTAGGCTGTCTATGATCAATCATGTGGATCAGTAGGCAAGTGCTCTGACCTAAAACAGACCCTAACCCAGCCCCTCAGAACTTCTAGAACTTAAATCCAAGAGTATTGGAGGTCTGTTGTACTTACCTAATAGCTGATGTGGTCCTCAAGGAGCTGGACCTCCTATTGTATTTGTATTTATTTTTATTCTTCCCAAAATTATTTAATTAAATTAGAATATTTTTCCATGGTTTGATTCTACTGGGTTTTACATGTATCATTTTTCAAAACCTTTTTCCATATTATTAATATTTGCAATAGAGTGATCATTTAAAGTCAACATCCCCAATCATATATATATATATGTATGTATGTATATATACACCCATCAAACCATGTGATCAATCATGTGGTTTTCTTCTGGGTTTCTACTCCCACAGTTTTTTCTCTGGATGTGGATAGCATTCCTTCTCATAAGTCCCTCAGAATTGTCCTGGATCATTGCATTACTGCTACCTACTGTATTTTTAACAAACGCTCCTTCATCCTAGATCTTTTCATCACCCATTCTTTTCAACTTTTATTACTCACAAAATATGGCTCTTTCTAAAAGACATTTCTTTCCTCCATACCCTCCTGAATGCAAACTGCTCTTTCTGATGTCTCCTAAACACTGTAGGCTAGGAAGAATCAGCCTGGTCTGAGACATAATATTATGGCTTTCAGTTACTCAGGGAGTCTCCCAACAAGTTCAGTGTTGTTTTCTCCACCTACACTTTCTCTCTCACTCACAGGGATTGAAATAAATAAAATACTCTCATGTCTTTAAGGAAGACAGGACCCTTCTCTGTTTTAGGGCTAATCTTCATTGTGTCCTTGAGCTCATCTCCTGAAACAAATTGCCCCCTTGATCATTCCTTTTCTCATCTTTAGTCTCTCCCTAGCCACTGGTTCCTTTCATACTGCCCATAAATATGGACTCATCCTTTTAAAAAAATCCTTTAATTGAGGACCCCCAGATCCTTTCAAGCCATCGACTCTGTCTTTTCTCAAACTGCCAAGAAAGAGTTATCTAATTTTTCTTACCTCCTTCTTACCACTCACCTCTTAATCCTTATGATTAATCAGACTTCTGACCACACAACTCCTCTGAAACTGCTCCAAACCCAAGCTTGCATCTGTTCTCATCCTTCTGTCAAAATACATAATTAAAGTTACCAGTTGTCTCTTGGTTGCTGTGACCAAGTACATTTTCTTAGCCTTCAAGCTCCTTGATCTTTTTGAAGCAATTCTTCCTGTTGGTCATCTCTTCCTGAAAAATCTCTCATCTCTTAGCTTCTATGATGCAAATTTCATCCGACTGTTACTTTTCCTCCACTTTTGTTTATCACCCATTTTATGATCTCCTCAAGACTGTTCTTTCTGCTTTTTCTTGTGATCTTCTCTGGTCCCCTGGACTTAATTATGGTTTCTGTACAAAATACTTCAAAACTTATATATCTAGCCATCAGCTTCTCTGGAGACTGGAGAACTGAACTCCCACATCTACCAGCAACCTCTTGAATAGCTTCCCACAGCCTCTCAAACTGAACATGACAGAAATGAAACTCATTGTTGTTCTTCTTCAACTTCCTCTGTTTCTCAGTTTCTGTCGAGGACTCGGTTATCCTCTAGTTACCCATTTTTTATGACCTTGGAGGCATTCTTGATTCTTCCAGCTCTTTCAGCCCAATATCCAGTCAGATGCCAAGTCTTGTTTCTTGTACCTATTCAGCACCTCTAGCAGCCATACCTTTTTATCTACTCATTTAGCAGTTGGACCTCCCTGCTTCATTCCTTTCCTCTCTCTAATCCATTACATACACAACTGCTAAAACAATCTTCCTAAGTCTTGATGATGTCATACTCTTGCTCAAGAACCTTTAATCACTCCATATTGCCTCTAGGATAAAATACACATCTGGCATCTCAGGACCACCACTGTTTGGCCCCACCCTACCTTTCCAACATTTTCTTATATATTTACACACATGCATTCCACATTCCAGCTGAACTGGGTGAACTACTAGTTTCTAGAACTTAATATTCAGATTCCTATATGTACAAGCTATCACCCATTCCTAGAATGTACTTTGGTTTCATCTCTACTTCTCAGTATATTTTTTTTCTTTTCTAATGTCAGACATTTCCTTTGTGCCTTCTCTGATCCCCTAGTTGTTAATTCACTCTCCATCCTCAAATCTATTTGTATTTACTCATCTCTTTACATAATTTATATCTACCTCAATAGATTAAAAGCTCCTTTGGGGAAGGAACTGTTTTTCTCTCCTGGTGCCTAGAACATGTACTAAGAATTAAATTCTTGAATTAAATTGTTGAATTAAAATGGAAAAATAAAGTGCATAAAGTCAATCTGCTTTGACTGCTTTGAGTGAAATAGTATGATAGGACTGCAAAGGAAGAATGAAGACAGACTATATAGGCCTTGATTATTAAACCAAGAAGTTTGCATTTGTATTCATCAGACAATGGAGGACCTATTTAAAGTTTTTGACTTAGTAATATCATTCAGATGTTCTTTGATAAATTAATGAAAGCTGTGGGTCAGAAAAGACAAGAAATTGGAGTCAAGGGGAGCAGTTACTCCAATAATCAGAATTGGTGAAGATACTAGACTAGTGTGGTGTTTGTGGAAGCTTGAAGGAGAGTAGAGACATAATAGGGACACTTGGCAGGACCTGGGGACGACTAATTTATATGTGAGCAGAGGGTTAGGGTATAGTCAAGAATTCTAATCTGAGAGTGGAGAATTGTGCTACCATTAACAGAAGTGGGAATTCAAGAGAAAAAAACAGATTTTACAGATAGGAAGATAACAAATTCAGTATGTTGAGTTTGAGGTGTCAGCGGGACATCCAGATAAAGGGGTCATCTGAAAGGCATTTGGGAAAACAGATCTGGAGATCAGTAGAGAAGAGTTTGGCCAGATAAGCTTGAGAGACATTCCCGTGGAGGTAAGTTTTGAAATCTTGGGAGTCATTGATGGGATGCTAATAATTGATAAGCACCAACCTTAAGACAATGGCCAAATAAAGAGCTGCCAGAGACAAGGGTAAATAAGAGACAGAAGGACTCGGGCATCCTGTAGGAGGCAGCATGAGACAGTGGAAGAATTCAGAGGACTTGGATTTAGATTTTTCCGCTGAGGTTAATTACCCATCTTTTTAGCCCTACATTTCAGTTTCTTCATCTGTAAAATGAAGGGGTTTGCTTCTTGTAAAATGAAGCTCTGGTTGCTTCTAGGTTCAGAGCTGTGATCTTATGGCACAGCAGCCAGGGAAATAGCATCAAGAATGAGAAGATGGTCAAAGATAGTGAGACCTGAAAAAAGGCTATTGAATCTCACAATTAGAAGGTCCCTGGTGGCCTTCTGAAAGACTGGTTTTAGAAGAGTCAGAGAATTGGAAGCCTAATTAGGAGGTGCTGAGGAGTCAATAGGACTGAGAAAGGAATAGAAAAGAATAGAGCTGTTCTTTCTAGAAACCTGGATGAGAAAGGAGAATCAAAGGGTTTTGCATGTAACTTATCTAGCCTTTGAGGCTAGACCCCTGAGGCCATCCATCTAGCTCAACTCCCTCCTTTTGGTCAAGGCCTAGAGAGCTTAAGTGATTTGTCTGAAGTCATACAGATAGTGTCAGAACCAGGATTCCACTATGACTCTTAAGTTTATTGACCTTTACATTGTACCATAGACCTAGAGAGTTAAGAGGCTGAAACAGAAGTTGTTTCCACAAGGTAGGTAGTTATTCCTTGAGTTGCCTCCTTTTTATTTTGAATATGTCCATTCATGCATGCCTCATTGCTGAATTTACTGCCTCTCTTCTAAATATCAAGTGGGTAAAATATATCTAACATAAACAAAGGCTTCTGCTTTTGACAGGTCCCTGAATGCGGGAGTTGCTTTTGGTCAAAATGATGGTGATTTTTATTTTAAACTTTTAGATAATTAAAGGGAGTCTGTGTTGTCAAATCACTTTGGATGATGCTAAAAAAAGTTACTGTAAAATAAAATTGTAATTACAATGTTTTAAGGTAAAAAAGGATTATGTAAAGAAAATGCAAAGTTGCATATTCCCAGAAACCAGATTTTTTTCCTTCAAAAAATGCTTATTTTTAATTCAGTCCTCAACTCATATTATAAATGAAGCTAAAGGGCTGCTGAAAATCTAGTGACATTTTTTCAAATGTCAGGATGTCCTGGCTGTGTTCCATGCTGATCATATCATTCTGCCCACCTGAGTTTCCCCTGAAGGATCAGTTGGAGATGAAATCCTTTAACTCCTGTATTAAATAACAGTACATTGTAGCTCAGTGCTGTTAGACACAAGCTAAGTACAATCCCTGGAGCGATTATGAAGTTTTTTATGTTGATTTCAGTTTGATAAATGTTTTGGGCACTGGGATATATATTAGAAATGTAAGAATGCAAGGATGTTAATGCCATGTTTTGATAGACGAGTGAAAGCCCATAACTGGATACAAGACTACTTTAGCCATGTCAGAATTGATTTCATGCTTCTGAAATTCATTTCATTTGAGGAATTGCCAGGAGCAGAATAACAGTAGACAATATGTAGGCTTCAATCATCCTTATCCGGAACAAACCATCTCCTTTGGAAGAATCATGGTCCTTGCAGAGTTTAAACCGGGTTGGGGGGTGAGGGGTTGGAAAAGGTCCCCTTTCCACCTTTGCTCCCCCCCCCCAATCTTGTTAAATTAAGAGGTATCCTACCCATACAATACTATAGAGCTAGTTTTCATCATACTGGCACATTTCTGCCCAATCCTTCAGCTTACTAAAAGCAGTGGAATAATGGTTTAATTGACCTGTTCTAAAGCAGTCAGTTTCTGCTAGCTGTTCCTCATACCTGGAAAGCACTCCCTTTTTAACCCCACCATTTAGAGAACTTTGGCTTCCTCAGCACTCAGTTGAAAGGTCTCCTGCTGCAAGAGCCTTTTCTTGAGCCTTTCTCTCCATTTCTACCCTGATTCCTGAACTATAGTGCTTCCCCTCTTCCTACCAGGTTATCCTATTACTTTTCTGTATGAATGCATGTGTGTGTGTGTGTGTGTGTGTGTCTGTCTGTCTGTCTGTCTTTTATGTACATGGTGCCCCATTAGAGTATAAGTTCCTTGAGGGCAGGGATTACGTTTGTTCCTTCTTAGTATCCTCAGTGCTTAGAGCCTTGGCATCTGGTAAGCCCTTAATAATGCTGGTGATTCATTGTCCAACATCACCTTTTAAGATGTGCTAGAGCTATATCTTCTTTCCCTTGACCTTCTGCCATGCAAAAATAGGCTCCCAGAAGGTAAGGGGGGGAGTCAGAATCCATATAAGCATGCCCCAGCAGGCCTGCCCAATGAGAACGATACTGGAGTTAAGAGTTTTAGCAAAGCAAAAAGAAGTCTGGCACAGCTTATTTTTTCTTCTTTGACGGAAGGAAGGCCTTGAAAGTCTGAATGTATAACCTGATGATTTCACTGTTGCTGTGGCTACCTATACATTATTGACTATTGAAATTTAAAGCCTTGAAGATGATAATTTTGGTCAGTACATTTTTTCCTAAAGCCTCAGACATCTTCCCTTTCACTTGGGCAGCATTAAGTATTAGACTGAATTGTTCCTGTCTTTTAAAGAGCATGACTCATAGCACAGAATGACCTAGGAATGAATGAAATTGAAAACCATTTCAGAACTTTGCTTGCTTATTGTATTTCCAATTCTCTTCTTTTGCAGAGTCGAGTAAAGAACAGTTTGCGTATACAAATGTTGCAGAAGAGTTGGTAAAACTCTTCAAGAAGCAGATGGAACATGATAAAAAGGAGATGATTTTTGAAGTTTTGGCTCCTCTAGCAGAAAATGGTGAGGAAATAAATGGACCTTACTTGGGCATTGTGTCTTTTTCAGCTTCTGCTAACCTCTGATTGAGTTGCCAGCTATTTAATGCTTTCTATTCTATATTAATAGCCTGATTTATTTCCCACTTACCATTTTACTATCATTTTAGAGTTAGAAAGTGATGTTAGGCACAATTGAGTTCAAACCCTCATTTTTTAGATCAGTCATCTGGGGGTTGCAGTGGTTAGCCAAATTGTCTAAAGTAGGATTTGACCCCAGGTTCTCTGATACCAAATCTAAGTCTTTTTCTACTCTCTTTACCACATGACCTTTTCCTCTGGGGCAGTCCTTATTAGCTATTCTAGAGCTCTCTGTACACTGAATGAATAGAACAGACAATTAAGCCATTTTCCACCAGCCATTTGGTTCATCCATGTATCTTTCAGTCCATGCCGGAGCAGATCTATTCTTTTCATAGTCATGTTGTAAATGCTTGATGTTAGAGAGAGTAAGAATACATAAGGACATTCAGACCTGGAAGGGACCTTAGATTTAATCTGATCCAAAGCCCTCATTTTATAGATGAGGAGGCTTAGACCCAGAGAGATTAAGTAACCTACCCAAGGTTGAGCCATCAGGTTAAACACTTTTAGTTTCTCTGTAACTGTTGGTCCTCTAGTAGCATATAAGCTCCATAAGGCAGAGACTGCCTTTTTTTTTTTTTTTTTTTTTTTTTTTTTTAAAGATTTCCTAGCACTTAGCAGAATCCCCTGTATATAACAGGCAAATATTTAGTGAATTAAACTTGTGACTAGGGGTTCTTCCTTGTGGTTATTTCCGAATTGTATTCATTAAAAATATTCTGAACTCTTCTATTCACATTATTCATATATTCATATATGAACATATATTCACATATATATTCACATACTCAAAAAATTTGCTTTGATAATACAGAATAGATTAGCTAATGTGAATATTTGGACCCTTTCAATCCTAAAATGACTCTTTGTCATTCAGTGAAAATTAGTTTCTGTATTAGGTTTGACCCATACACCTTAAGGATAGATACAAGAAAGCAACACTTGCCAAGAAAAATGCTCTTTCCTCAAAAAAGACCTCTGAAATGTTTGTCAGGACTAAAATTCCTGAATGAGATTAAGTATGATAAATTTCACTAGATTATGTTCCACTACCACAATTCCTTACTCATCCCATCACTCATAATCAAATCAAGTTTTTCCATATTACTTAAAGAAAAAAAAAGCGAGACACAATAATATTTTTTGTCTCAAAACTTTTTTCTTTTTTACTAAGTGCTAATGATAAAACTGACTTTGTCCTGAAGTTGAATTCAGTATACCAATAATACATCTAACATTCCCTAGAATATTTCAGAATCATGACATTTTCACTTCTTTGTTATTTTTTCCTGACCTGTTTCACAGCTTTGCAATGGGCTGCAGCCTTGGTGAACTTATTAGGAATCCTGCCTAAATATATAGGCACCTAGAACGCATTACTCCTTGTGTTCTTTGATGTCCAAATATGGCAGAAAGTGGTGCAACCACCATTCTAAAAAATAGTGTGTACAACCTGTGTAGTTGAGATTTAATTTTGAAAGGGCCTCCTCCATCACAATTTTTAATTCAAGTCAGAGCACATTTGCAGTCCAGTATTCTGTAACCAAGGAAACGCCCTACTTTCAGTGTCACACAGTGCAAATGCACCTATTTAAAAATTATTCTGGTTGAACATTCTCAGTTCTCTTAGATGAACTTTCTGGGGCCAGTTATTTAGGGGCAGGAAAAAGCAGACATTTTGTACTAGCAACTAACCAAGTAGGTGACCAGGAAAAGCATTTACTCCCTCTTTGTGATTTTCCTTATGGCAGGGAAGACAATGATAAGGTGGGAGATCAGAATTGCTCAGCACAATGAAATAGCTCTGTTTATTCCTTCTAAAGGCCTGCCTACCCATCGAATTCCAGTTATGTGAGAAACTTAGCAAAACCAACAAAAATGCTGAGGTTTCTTTTGAAGGATGTGATAAAGGTGAATTGTAGGTTGTATGAATTCACTTAGAATGATAGACAGGCCTGTAGGATTAATAGCATTCATTTCAACAAATATTTATTAAGTGCTGACTTTATGCTGAAGCAAAGGATTTTAAAGATTGAAAAGGGCAAAATGTCTGAGCTCCAGGAGCTTACTGCCTTCTTAGGGGTGGGAGGAAGGATTCAGTAAGTTTAATTCAGCTCTTTTTATTAAATCATCCACTGTGTACAAGGCAGAAATGGAAAATAGTTCATACCCTCAAGGAAGTTACAGTCTACTGAGAGTATAAATGGATAAGTGCAAGATAATTGAGAGGCACCTGCTCTGAGATACCGAATGTTGAAAAGAGAATTTTGACCATAATTTCCCACAATTTCCTTCTGCCTTTCCTTCCAATCCCACTCAAAGCCTATCCTGAACAACTGGATGACAAAGACCTGCGATTATGGAATCATCCTTTACCCCTTACTTTCCCCCACCCTGACTTCAAGCCTCCCTGAATGATCCCTGAAAGCACTGACCACTTCCCCTAGACTAGGACCACCCATTCAGTTTCACGCAGTCTACTTTTACCTTAAATGTGACCTTTCTTCCTTTGATTCCTCCTAATCCTCCCTTGTTTTGACTTCATTTACTTTCCTGCCTGGTCTTTATCCTATTGTCAAAACTCAAAATAATGTCCTGAATTCTGTGCTGGGATTCCTTTGTCCTGTGTCTGTATCTTTATAGGTAATTCTTGTCAGACACCTTCTTCATAACTGAATAAAACAGATCAGGAATATTAATTACTTAGCATGCTAACAATGAATGCTATTGAATATCCACTGGGTACTCACTGCTGTGTAGTAGTCCCTTTATTTCTGTCTCACACAACATGCCCTATCATAGCTATTCTAAACTGTCTGCTCTCTCTCAATCCCCTTACTTCACTCCCCCACCTCCCAACTGATAACTTTGCCTCATATTTTTCTAACAAGCCATTCAATAATTGACTCCCTCAGCTTCCCCTCCTCCACCTCTCAGGGTTCTAGTCTCAGAAAAAAGAACTGAGGTTTTCTTCCTTCCCAAAGCTGCATTCTCTTCCTATACCCTTGATTTTCTTCTCTCTGACTTTCCTCCATCAATCATCCTCTCCTCTACTTTAATTCTATCCCTCTTAACTGGCTCTCTTAGCCTGCAAACATACCTCGGTTTTCCCTGAACTCAATTTAAAAAGACTACTTTCTTTTAGCCTTGCTACTTCCCCAAGATATTATTCCCTCTCCCTTTTTGTTCACTGCTCAACTTGTTTTGGATGGCACTATTACTCACCATCATATTCAAATACTATTAATCCTTTGAATCACAGAATTTTGAGAATTGGAAGAGACTTCATTGACTGTTGAGTTCAGACCACTTACAAAGTACTCCCTACTGTAATTTATCTGAAAAGTGGTTGCCTGGCTTCAGTTTGAAGACTTCCAAGATGGAGAAACCCAACACTTCCCAAAGCAGCCCATTCCTATTTTGGATAGTTCCAATCATTAGTTGTTAGGAATTTTTTCCTGACATTAAGCCTGGATTGGCCACTTTGTAATTTCTGCGTATTCTTCCTGATTCTACCCTGTGGAGCCAAATAGAATGAATCTAAATTTCTCAATTCACAGTCATTCCAATACCTGAAGACAGCATCATTTCTGCCCATGAGTTTTCTTTTGTCTGGGATACACATCTCCTATGTTCTCAACTGTTATAGATCTCTGATTTTGTTGTAACTCTTCAGTACTGCCTATGGGCAGTGGGTCTACTCCATGTGTTGGAGATGTTCCCCCGTTTTTCCTCACACCACTAGGGAACATATCACCAGTAAACCATATGGGCTGTCCATTATTTATCCCTCTTCTTCCCTCTTAAATATATGACAAGCAGGCCCATGTATTTTCATTGCTAGATTTCCTTAATGTCATCTTTTACATCAGATTTCCTTTAAAATCATTTGTTTTCAATGTGTTGCAGCCTATTCATAGTCACCATGTGCTGCTTCATTGCTGACTAGCTAGAGATACTCATTTTCAGTGTTTCTGATAATTCAGAGCCTCCTGTCATGGACTACTACAATATGAGTATTGAAAAGATGGGCTTTTGTTCTGGGGAGAAGTTTAGAGTCATTTAAAGATATTTAAAATTTCCTTTATTTTTAATTCAGACACTTTGCTGAGCATTAGAGATAGAAATAAGAAAAAGGAAAACAATCACTGCCTGCCCTCAAAGAGATTATAATCAAATGGCAAAGACAACCCATAAAAGGGAGCTGAGAAGAGCCACTGAAGGAAATGGAATAGTTCTTCTTTAAGACAACCATCCATTTTCTCCAGTTCATTGTAATATCTGTCCAGACTCCTTAGGCCAAACTCTTGAGAGCTTATAGATCCTCATCTAAGGTACTGCAGCATTCTTAGGCTTGATGCAGCCAGCATGGCACCATCTGCAAACAGGTCTCTGGAGGACTTGGCCATCCTCCTCCCTAACCTTCCATATATAGTCAGCTAGTAAGTCCTGTTGATTTTTCCTTTTTTCCTTGATAGATTTCACACCCAGGCTCTCGATCTCATCATGTGGCATGTTATATTTTCACAATCCAGAAAAATGAATCTCTCTCTCTTTCTCTCTCTCTCTCTCCTTCCCTCCCCCCTCCATTTATTAGAACATTGACAATTCATTACTTTTCATTAAAAGGGTCAACTGTTTTTCTGTCATTAGCTGGTCTTGTCTTTTCCTTCTCTCTCCATCCCCTCCCTTCCCTACCTCCCCCAACATTCTTAGCAAAGATTGTTTGAAATTCTCATTTTGGATTTTTTTCTTCTGTTTGGGAAGTCAAACTTCTCTATGTTATAATCTACTATGAATGTGATATCATTTTGTACCTTATGATCTATGAACTTGTAAACCTTTGGTATGATGTGATTTGAAATGGAATTGGAAAGGTAAGCAGCCATTTTGTATCATAAGGCATATAGTACTTTAAATAGAAATTAGATTTCTTATCTTTGAAGTACCTTGAACTGTTTATTACTCAGAACATGGCTCAGTAGCCCACATATTTCATTTTGTTCCACCTTTTATCAGAAGACAAAAACAGGGTAATCTTCCCCCCCACCTCCCATGAGTAAAATAAAATTGCCTTACCTTGTTTAGAGGCAAATTCCTTTTAAAAAAAAAAAAAAAAAACCTCCTAAGGCCAGTTTTCAGCTTTCACCATAGCTGTAGCCATTCCAGTCATCTGTCTTCACTTTCCTAAGCTAATCTAACCTTTTTTTTCCTTCAAAAATTTGACTAGTTCAATGTTACATTATCTTCTGCCTCTGAATCCCTTATTCTATCACAGCTTATTCTTTTTCAAACTCCAGATGTGGAGATGTGGATTACTCCCATCATCTGCCTTCCACACTTTAGATATTACTGAATGTAGCTGGAAGAATCCATATAACTGTGCTAATTGGATCGATTAAAAACTTACATTATCTAGTCTCAGCGTGGCCCACCAACTTTGTTTCACTCTTCCTTTTGTGACCATCATATTCCCCTTTCAGATCTTTTCTTCTTAAGCTATCAGTATCAGCTCTTCTGCCCTCCTCTGAGCATACCTCACCTCATATTTCACTGAAAAAATTGAGACCATCCATGGAAAAACTCCTTTCCCCTCTAATTCCACACTCTGGATCTCCCCAACAATTGCCCCAATATTTCCTCCTTTTATCTAGTCTTTGAGGAAAAAGTGGCCCTTCTTCCTAACAACAACTTCTCTATTTATGTCCTCAGTCCCATTGCCTTCTGTTTATTCTTGGGGTTTATTTACCTCCTCTTTTCCATTCTTACCCTAATTTTTAACCCTTCTTTATCACTGGATTTTCCCCTGCTACCTGTAATTATGCCCAGATATCTCTCATCTTTTTAAAAAACAAACCAAAAAAACAGCTAGGTGATGCAGTGGATAGAGGGCTGGGCTTGGAGTCAGAAAGACCTATGTTCAAATCCAGCCTGTAAATACTTATTAAAGTGTGACCTGGGCATGTCACTTAATCTTTGTTTGCTTCGGTTTCTTCATCTATAAAATGAAGATAATAGTAGCACCTTCCTCCCAGGTTTGTTGTGAGTATCAAATGAGGTAATTGTAAAGTGGTTAGCACAGTGCTTGGCACATAGTAAGCACCATATAAAATGTTAGCTCTCATCATCAACATCTTCATCATTATTACTCAGCCTTACTATCTCTTCAAATTTATCATCCTATGTCATATCTTTTCCTACCATTTGCAACCAAACTCCCAGGAGGGAATGGTAGGGGATAAACTTGCTTCCTCTTTCTCACCTCCCACCCATTTCCCTGCCAACCCAATGTAATTTGGCTTCCAGCCCAACCACTCAGCTGAAACTGCTTTATCCAAGGTCACTGAGTTCTTTTTTGCTAAGTCTCTTCTCAGGCTTCAGCCTTCTGCAACTTTTCTGAGTCATAATATAGCTAGCTTCTCTTGCATTCTCTCTCTTCTTTGAGTTTTTCTTGACACTCTTGTAGCTCTCTTCCTACCCATTTTGTCTGATACTCCTCAGTCTCCTTTGGTGGATTATTGTCTGTACTCCATGCCCAAAGTGTGGCTATTCTACAGGCCTCTGGCCATGACCATTTCTTTATACTGTATATATGTATATCTCCTGTCTTGGTGATCTCATCTGCTCATTTGGATTCAGCTATTGTCTCTCTGCAGGATGACTCCCAAAGCCACATGTCTAGCCCTCCCTCCGTCCCTCACCTGAGCTCCCATCCCATATCATCAACTGTTTTGACCATTGGATATTTCCACCTGCATAGCTAACTCAGTGTACCCAGAAGAGAACTCATTACCTTTTTGCTAAACTCTCTCTACTTCAATATTGCCATTTCTCTCAAAATCACTTCTAGTTCTCCAGGTTCACAACCTTTGTAACTTAGTTATGCCCCTTATCTAATCAGTTAATCTGTGCCCAGTCTCATTAATTCTTCCTTCATGCCTTTCAAGACTGTCCCCTTCTCTTTCAGATGATTCACAGTCATTAACCCTCTGCTTTTGAGGATTTACAGCTCTTCAACACACCTAGACTGGTTCAGACCCTCTCATCTCTTGCCTCTGGTGGTAGCAGTCCAGGGCTGAACAGAGCAGGCTGAACCTAGATGCTCATCCTTATGACAAAAGGAAACACTTGGAGTCTGTAAAACAGTTTTAAAAATGGAGGTTTACTTAGGAAGGAAAGGACCTTCAGTCTAGGCAGCGATGGCAAACCTATGGCACAGGTGCCAAAGATGGCATGCAGAGCACTCTCTGTGGGTACACCCTCCCCCAGTTCATTACTAGAAAGGCAGAGGGACTCAGGTGGAGCTGCTCCCCTCCCCTTCTCTCCTATCCCTCTGCCCAGCAGCCCAATGGGAGCACACAGAGATGGATGGCTCACAAACAGCAGAGCTGGAGGGGAGCAGAGCACTCAGGTCACTCCCCTCCCCCTCTCTACACTCAATGAGGACATTTCTCACTTCACCCACCCCTCTGCCTAGCAGCCCAATGGAAGAGTTGAGTGGGGGGGATGGGGATGGCCCCCAGCACTCCATCTCTTAAAAGGTTCACCATCACTAGTCTGGGAGGTGTCTAGGCTGAAGCTTTCTTACCTCTGTCCAGTCTGCCCTGTAGGCTGAGCGTGAAGGCCCAGCTGGGGCTTCTGGAGACCAGGAAGTCTGAGGCCCTGATCCTATTAAACTAGAGGAGAGTTTCAGTGCCTTTTAAGAAAAAAAAGTAGCCCATCCCCTATCCTATAGTTCTATTCCAACCACCAAGAACATCCAGTAGATCTTTCTATTACCACCGCAGTCCCATCTTCCACTGCTAAATTAATCATCCCAAAGGCACAGGTCTGACATTGTCTTTCTTTTTTCTTAAGATGCTTCAGAGGCTTCATTTTGTCTTTAGAATTAGATTCACACTTGTCTGTTGGGTACTTCAAGCCCATTGCCATTTGGTTCTAGGTTTTCTGGGCTGATTCTATCTTATTTCCCTCCCCCTCCCCCCCCCCCCATGCACTCAGCCTTCTATCTTCTATCTTCAGAACTCTTTCCCTGTCTACCACGTTGGGAACACTCTCCCTCCTTACCTCTGACTCTTGGAATCCTTTGCTGCTTTAAAAACTCAACTTAAGATGCCTTTTCTGATTTCCCACAGTTGCTAATGTCTACCCTGAAGTCACTTTGGATTTTTTATTTATCTCATATTTACTTAATATGTTGTGGTTCTCGCCTTCCCACCAGTCAAGTGCCAGCAGTGAGCCTTTATGAAGCCCCATACTGCGTGCCAGGCACTATGTTAAGCACTGGGGAGAGAAAGGCAGGCAAAAGACAAGTCAGAAAGCTGGGGTCTGAGGGGGGAGACAACATGCAGACAAGCTCTAGACAGGCATTCCTGCTTCTTGGGTGCTGTGGGCTTTCCTGCTTGTATTCCTATGGCTTGGCCCAGGCCTGGCACATGGGAGGTGCTAACCTAGGGCTTATTGATTGAATCATTATTTGACTTGAAGCACATCTGACAGCAAAAGTGTACTTGATTATGTGGATTGTTCTAATTGATTTTTCCAGATAGCTGTTTCCCTTTCATAGTTTCTTTAAAACAGATTAAAAAGTGCAAAATTACATTCATTAGCTGCTTTGATGTGTTTTTACTCTGGGTAGAACTATTTTAAGGAGTTAAATTGTCTTTTTGAAAACCATGAGTTTTTTTTTAACAGGTATCACAGTCTCTGAATAATAGAGGTAAATCATTACATGTTTCCAACCCCCCAAAAAAGATTAGTTTGAGATGCTGGGTGGCATTGAGGTGAGAGAGAGACACAGCCATGGTTTTAAAGGGGAAAAAAATGCAGAGGGAGTTTTGTTTCATTTCAGATTCTTCTTCTTGGGGTTCTTTGAGGCTCCTAAGCAGGCAAATATCAAAAACATAATGGTTAGACTTTCCCTTTTTTCCCTAAGGCAGCTAAGGGTTACAGTGGCTTAAGTGCTAGACTGGAATCAGGAAGACCTGAGTTCAAATCCAATCTCAGACAATCACTAGCTGTGTAAGGCTGGGCAAGTCCTTTCAACTTGTCTGCCTCTGTTTCCTCATCTGTAAAATGTGGGTGATAATAATAGCATCTTCTTCCCAGGGCTTCGTGAGGATAAAATGAGTTAGTATTTATAAAGCACTTTTATGGGTCTTCAAGTACTATAGAAATGGTAGCTGCTATCTTTAATGGTTGCTCCTCTTGGGACTCAAACCTCGTCTCCCCCTCAGAAATGTTACGCACCCCCCCCCCAGCATCTTTGGAGGCGTCTGCTTTCCTTCATCCCCAACCCAGCACTGAGCCGCACAGCCTTCCTGCATCTCCTCTCCCAGCCTCCAGGCCACATCAGTCCATGTCCTCTTCCCCACTGACATAGTCGCCCCTTTGTCTTCCTGCCCCCAGCACGGGCAGGGTTCCTGGTGTGTAGTAAGGGGCAGACCTGGCGTTTATGCCACCCTTGAAGTTTTGCTCATTGTTACCTCATTTGATCCTCATCACAACACTGCGTGATGTCAATGCTCTTGGCCCATCTTACAAATGAGGAAACCGAGGCTCAGAGAGGCTAAATGGCTTTCCTAGAGTCACCCAGCCATCACTCGCTGAGGAAGGATTTGATCTCGGGGCCCCCAGTCTGTTATACTCCCTAGCTTGCTGCCTGTTGGGCGGCTCTTCTCAGGTGTTTTACCTTCATGGATTGATCCATTCTGTTCCTCAGATGTGATTAAGTTGCAGCTGGTTGAAGCGGGCCTTGTAGAGTGCCTGCTAGAGATCGTGCAGCAGACTGTGGACAGCGAGCGAGAAGAGGATATGGCCGAGCTCAAGACGGCCTCAGACCTGATGGTCCTGCTCCTGCTGGGAGGTGAGTCTCCCACAGTGGGGCTGGGGCGCCTGGGGGCTGGGGGGTGGGGGGGAGAGTGGTGTGTGTGGGGGTGTGCCTGGGGGCTGGCAGCCTGGAGTGCTCAGGGCTTGGCTTCTCATGCAGATGAGTCCATGCAGAAGCTGTTCGAAGGAGGGAAAGGCAGCGTGTTCCAGCGGGTCCTCTCCTGGATCCCTTCCAACAACCACCAGCTGCAGCTTGCTGGCGCCTTGGCTATAGCCAATTTTGCCCGTAATGGTGAGTAGATGGCACTGCTGCGGCTTCTTCTTCAAACGAGCCGGCCCATGCCAGTGCTGTCACGGTGGGGGGCGTTCTTGGGGAGAGGCCTCTCAGCTCTGAGCCCGGCGCTCCTGGGGACGCTTCCCACGCACCGGGCCGAGGCAGGCTCAGGCGCCTTTGGCTAGGCTTTTCCAGCCGGACTGGAAAAAGTCCAGGGGCAGGATCCTCTTTCATAGGGTTCGCCCCCATGTGCCAAGGACTGTGTCTCCCCCTGCCCCCCACAGCCGCCGCTCCCCAGCCTGAGGCTCGGGGACTGCCCCCATCAGAGCCTCGCTCCTGGCTAAGACTACACGGAAACACAGCCAGCGCTCACACGGTGCTGCGAGGTTTGAGACACACTTAAACGTGTAGGTACCGCTGTTATCCTCATGTCGCAGATGACGAAACCGAGCTAGACTTTTCTTTTTAAGTCTGTGTATTGGTTCTAAGGCAGAGGGAGCAGTAAGGGGGCTAGGCAGTGGGCTGACAGGACCTGTTCAGGGCCAGCTAGCTAGGAGGTATCTAAATCCAGATTGGAACCCAGGACCTTCCCATGGCAGGCCTTGCTCTCCATCCACTGAGCCACCTGACTGCCCCCATGAGACAAAGATTAAATAACTTGCCTAGGAGCACGTGGCTATTGAGTGCCTGAGACAGAACTTGAACTGAGATCTTCCTAACTCCAGGACCAGGGAGTGCAGCCACCCAAGGACCTGTCAGACTTGTCGTTGGTCCCAGGGCAGGGTTGAGGCTCCCTGGCGGTTTTGCTCCAGCTAAGGGCTCTGACCAGTGATGGGCTAGAGGCCTTTCTTTGCTTCCTGTGGGGGGGATACCTGCATTACCCGTATTTTCCCTCAGAGCCGCTATGTCAGCGCTATAGCCTACGAAGCCCAATAACTCTTCATTTTGTTCAGATGGAAATTGCATCCATATGGTAGACAATGGAATCGTGCAGAAACTCATGGACCTTTTAGACAGGCATGTGGAAGATGGGAACGTGACCGTTCAGCACGCCGCCCTGAGCGCCCTCAGGAACCTGGCCATTCCAGGTAAGCCCTGGGGCCGGCTCGAGCAAAGAGCCCTGCGGGTGCTTCCCTACGCCTGCAAAGTCTCTCCATCCCTCCTGGCTCCCCTTCCCCACCGCGGGCAGGTCAGATGCCCAGGCTGTCCATGTACAGTTCCCTCAGACTCTAGCACCTCCTCACGGTCCCCCCAGCTTCCGCTTCTCTCCTCCCCAACACTCCCCAAATAACTTTCCGAGAGCATCTGCCCATCTGGCAAAGAATGACCTCCTCAGCCTGGTGCTCAGAGCCTTTCCCTCCTGCCCTCTTCCCATGCCCTCCTACGGCCCGAGAGCCAGTGGGAGGCTTGGGATTGATTCTCCCCAGTTCTCAGTCCTGCCTTCCCCCCCAGATTACCTTGCATTTGTAAGCTGTGAGCACCTTTGTGCCTGGCAGGTTTGGTTTCAGCGTCTTCCCCCACATTTTAGGATAGTGCTTTGTACCCACTTAATAAATGCATTTTGAAATGAATTATGTGAACGCCGTACCCTGATACTATGTTCTTGTTATAAGCTTTGGTAGCATCCTACAGAGGCAAGAGCTAGGGAGAAGCTATATTCATTTTCTACAAGGTTTGCTTTGATCGCATCCTTAGTTGAAGAAAAATACTTAGAGCACAAAAACAATGGGTTTTTACCTACTTTTTTTTTTAAACCCTTGATTTATGTCTGAATCAATACTAAGTATCCATTCTAAGGCAGAAGAGCAATAAGGACCAGACAATTGGGGTTAAGTGACTTAGCCAGGGTCACATCACTGTGAAGTGTCTGAGGTCATATTTGAACCCAGGACCTCCTATCTTTAGGCCTAGCTCTCTATCCACTGATCCACCTAGTTATTTTTTTCCTCTTTTACACAATGAGATCCTAACCTTTGAAAATCTCCATATGAGTCCTTGAGAGCAGGGTACCAGCAGGCTGCCTAAGCAGTAGCAAATTGACCCAGGTAAGACATTATTTGAAGAGGGGAAGCTCTTGGGCTCATCCTTGGGCCCAGGAATATAGCCCCTGCCCTTCCAAACTGGGCTAGATCCGGAGACCCAATCTCAAGAAGAGAAACAATCAATCTAGAGAAAAAAAGAAAAGAAAATCTCCATCACACTGTCCTTTGGGATTAAAGGACGTCTAATCACCAAGTTTCTAAGTTTTAAGTTTATTTACTTTTCAGTCTCTTCATTGATTCATCCTGATGTGAATGAGTCCATATGAACTTGAAGTCCTGAGATGACTTTGGTTTGTACGGCAGATTTTTAAGTTATGTGTATTCTAGGTGCTAGGGGATGACTTGCATGTACCTGTAATTGATTTCATTATTGCTCTTGGTGAGGAAATTCCCCCCACAGATGCAGATTGATAACTGTCCTTTTTAGGATTTTCTTTGGCTTTTCTTTAGTCTATAATAGCCTATAATAGAAGCTGCTAAACAGCTGGGGAAGAGTTGTGTGAAGTCAAAGATTAATTAATTAAGTTAATTAAATTACATTTTCTTTCTTTTTCTGAACATCAGTAACAGAAATTCTAATAAACAAAGAACTAATGAAAGATAATTATAAAACCATAAGATTTTTCTGATCATATTAAACAGTAACAAAATTGCCCTGTTTGTGTCTCCTTCTGAACTTGATTTCTTCAGTGTATTTTCTAATGTAGTTGCATCCCTGCTTACTATCTACTAAGTCATTCCCTAGCACCTAGAAGCCCTCCACTGTAACAAATCACTATAGTCAAGCAAACAACATTCTCCCTCTCTGAAAAGGTAGATCTTAATTTGCACCTCTAGTCTTATCATCTCTGCCCAGAAGCAAAAAGTGTGTTTCATCCTTGTTCCTTTGAAGTCAACATTGGTAATTTTAACAACTATTCTACAGCCAATTTACTGTCATAGATAGTTTCTTGGAGGACTCAGAGGTTAAGTGATTTGCTCAAAATGTTTTTTTAAAGTAGGTATTATTTTAAATTATGGAAAAGTATCTAGATTATCTCCAGAGGTAAAACTATCATATGTTAATCATCTGGAATCCCAATTCCATTTTTATCAAAGGTATTTTTTTTCTTTATCTAGTTGTAAATAAAGCAAAGATGCTGTCAGCAGGTGTTGCAGAAGCAGTCCTGAAATTCCTCAAATCTGAGATGCCTCCTGTGCAGTTCAAACTCCTGGGAACATTAAGAATGTTAATAGATGCACAAGGTAAAAAATAATTGCCACCCTATTTGTGAATTAACTAGTGATCTCTTACTATAGCTTCTAATTGAAAAATGAATTTTGTTCTGTTTTCACATTTATAAAAAAATTTGAGATAACTGTATCAAATGAAAGATACATACGGTTATCTTAAATCAATTTACTATGCTTCAGTATAAGTTTGGTTTTGCCTTGGATACTCCTAGCAATAATAACAAGCTATTAAAATCAAGCTCTCTTCAGGATTCTCCTTAATTCCTACATACAGATGTTATTTAATTGGACATTCACTATAAGCAGATTAGGAACCTGCCCTTTTAAAAATTCTGTTCCTTTACTGTTTTTACCTTGCTTTCCTTCCTACCATTAAGGTCTGATAAACTTGCTAACATCTGACTGAAAACACAGTAAATAGCTTTCTTTTTATAAAGACCAGCTTTTGTAGACCTTCAATGATCTACATTGCCCCTCTTACTTTGAAATGAAGAATTAAATTAATAAACCATTTCCTTAAATGGCACCTGTCAGTCCCAAAGTGCCCAGGTACTAAAGGGCCATGAGGTTTACCCAGAGGAGGAGGAAGGTATCAGGTGCTTATTGTTTGCAACACAAGGCATACTATTTTGGCACTGCCCAAAAAACCCCAAAATGACTCAGTTGGATAAAGTGTTCTGAGGTCTCATTTTCCTGGAATGATTTATTTTTTAATCCTGTGCTCTCTTCCCACCTCATAACATTTGCAAGTTTCAGCTAAATTGCTGACAGAATTTTGCACCTTTGTCTTCTGCCTTTTTCCCCTATAGTAGAAGCTGCTGAACAGTTGGGAAAGAATGTCAAACTAGTCCAGCGCTTGGTGGAGTGGTGTGAAGCCAAAGATCATGCCGGCGTCATGGGGGAGTCAAACAGACTCCTGTCTGCCCTCATAAGACACAGCAAATCAAAAGTAAGTGTGGAGGAAGTGACCACTAAGCAACTTAAGTGAAGACTGCAAGGGAACCCCATAATGTGTCACCCCAGCATAGCCCCTTCCACACAGGCAGTGTCAGAGAAGGCAGAATTCACCTATTTGTCAAATGGCTGAGGTAACCACTCCTTCTCCAGATAAAAGATGGGAGATTGAACATCTTTCTAATCCTTCTCTGACTGAATGGCTTCAGTATTTCCTGGGTCAGGTGTCTAATGCCAGTACCTTTTTTTAGGGCTCAGATTAAAAAGAAAGGGCATCTTACCTGTTTTATTATTTATTATAATTTCCTCCACACTAATCAAAAAGCAGTAGTGAAGGAAGAGGCTGCCAAACTGTTCACTGTGTAAAATAAACATTGAGCAGTGGCCAAATGCAGATAAAAGAAGGCAGGTGGGTTTCTCACTTTTTTTTTTTAAATATACTTTCTGAAACCTCCTTTTTGTAGAAGGGGAGAAGGTATCTATTAACAATTTACTTACATATTGTAAGGGTGAAAAATTGTTAATAGATACCTTTTCCCCTTCATTTTCCCATGATGATACAACTGACAGTGAAGTGGAAATAACTGAGCATTTTCCAGAATTGGCAAAGGAAGCCATCATATGCCTGGCTCCTTTCTCATTCAGGTACTCATCCAGTACCTCCTGGAGGTTAGTACTCTCCCCCTCTGTGAAAAGTTTGCTTTAATTTTATCAGGCTCCTGACAATCACTAGGTCCTAAGGAGATCCATTTTCTTGTTTGCTTTAAGCAAGAGTCCACAGTAATAAAGGAAACTGATTCACTAAAATGGGTCTGATGTCCCCAAAACAACAACAACAAAATAGGTTACTCTTGTTTTCAAGTTCCTGTTTCTAATTAAATTCGAAATGGTTTTGAACTACAAAGTCCCCATTCAGTTACATTGTGACAGTCATGCTTCATTTTCATCATTTTCCTTCAGTAGTGTAGATTAGCAAGTGTGTGTTTATTCAGAAAGGGTTCAGAGTTCCAAAATCAGTCAAAATTTGTTAGACTTTCTTCCTCTGTACACAGTGCACTACTGAATATGTTTGCTGAGCCTTTGAAGATGGGTTGTCTCTTTTAACAAGTTATGATCTATATTAAGAATAGAAATTCTTTTCCCTCTTCTTTGTGCCTGTAATGGCACTATATTTTACTAAAAAGACATGAGTAGCAGAAATCAAACTCCAAAGTTTTAGTAGTCAAGCCCTGTTAAATTATGTACATATCAAGAACTAGTGAATTGTTTATAGCAGTGGTTCCCAAACTTTTTTGGCCTACTGCCCCCTTTCCAGAAAAAATATTACTTAGCGCCCCCTGTCACATATTATCACTGTCCCCTTACAGTTATTCACCGCCCCCAAATGCACCTGTGGCCATTACCGCCCTCCTGGATCACTGCAGCACCCACCAGGGGGCAATGGCGCCCACTTTGTGAATCACTGGTTTTTAGGTACAGTCAGCCAGCTTTCCTTTATTTGCATGCTGATCACACCTACATTTGGGCTTATTTACAGCAATTCTTGCTTTCAATTTCTTTTTTACCTAATCACATTGACTGTAGCCCAACAAAATCTGGAAATGCATTTTGATCTAGCAAGTGACTTTTGGCCAGCGTGGGAGGGAAGATGCTGTGTGTGTGTGTGTGTGTGTGTGTGTGTGTTCAGTTTTGTTGCCAAGGTGTGGGGGTGGTTAGTCAGTCCCTCCTATTTCCAAAGATTGTCTGGCAGTGAAAAAATTGTTCCTTTTGCATAGAACTAAGTGATACCCACTCACACTACTGTGTCTAGTGATAACCTCGAGGGTGTATACATGGCCATTTTTCTAAGATGAGATAGGGGTCCTTCTTATTCCCTAATTTGTGCTTATTGCAATTCCTTTTTTTCTTTAAATTTTATTGATGTCTTGTTTTTCCTTTACCAATATTTACATATTACTCCCACTTTGTGAGAAATCTTTTGTAACAAAATAAAATAATTAAGTAGAACTAATAAAACAATGTCCTCATCAGAAAGTTCTGGCAACATTTTACGCCTGTAGCACTACCCCCACCTCTTTAAAAAAAACCAACAGAGGTCTATTTTCTATCTCCATGTGGAATGCCATATCCTTTTAGATAGGGGGGAAAAAAAAGAAAGAAATTTCCTGTAATAAATATGCATAACCAAACAAAACAAATTCTCTCAGTGGCTGTGTTCAAAAATATATCTCATTCTACTCCCTAAATCAGTGATTCCCAAAGTGGGCACCACCGCCCCCTGGTGGGTGCTGCAGCGATCCAGGGAGGCAGTGATGGCCACAGATGCATTTATCTTTCCTATTAATTGCTATTAAAATTTTTTAAAAATTAATTTCCAGGGGGCTGAGTAATATTTTTTCTGGAAAGTGGGTGGTAGGCCAAAGAAGTTTGGGAACCACTGCCCTAAATCCATCACCTCCCAGAAGTGCAGCGTATATTTTACCATTGATCCTCTAGAATCATGACCATTGTACTAATCATTGTTCTTAAAGCTTTAAAAGTTGTTTTTACAATGTCATTGTTATTATATAAATTATTTTCCTGGTTCTGCTCACTTCACTCTGCATCAGTTCATCTAAGTCTTTCCACATCTTTTAAAAATCATCCGTTTCTTCACTGCTTAATTCCACTCTATCTCATTCACATCCTCTTAGTTTCTATTGTTTTATCATCAGAAAAGGAGCTGCTATAAATATTTTTGCACACAAAGGACCTTTTCCTTTCTTTTCCTTTTGAGTATATAGACTAAGTGGTATAGATGGGTCAAAGGACATAAACAATTTAATAACGTTTTATGTATAATTCCAAATTGCTATCCAGAATGGTTGTACACATCCCCATGTCCACCAGTAGCTTATCAGTGTTCCTGTTTTCCCACAGCTCCTTCAGCACTTACCATGTTCCTTTTTTTTCCTTCTTTGCCACTCTGATAGGTATGAGGTGGAATCTTAGAATGACTTTAATTTGCATTTCCCTAGTTTGTAATGACTTGTTCCACTTTCCTGGGATGCTTGTCTCCCGGTGCTGTGTCAGGCAGTGCTCAGTACATTGCAGAGACTGGCTTGGTCTCTGAGTGGCTTTACTTTTTGATATTATATTCATTACCTTTCAAATCCCAGTTGTGGGTCTTTGGGCATCATAATTGGTTGAAACAATAAAAAGAGAATATATCCTGCTTGTGATTAGTCTTGCAAGTTATCATAGGAGGGAGGTCAAGGAGGAAGACACCCTTATAATGTTGCAGGTGTTGTACATAAGTATGGCTCTGAGACTAGAGAGAAAGGGATGATTTTTGGTGTGTATATTCTATTTGATACAAACATTTCTAGCTTTCTCTGGGGTTTCCTGTCTATACAGGGCTAAACTCTTGCTGTTATATAGGATCAAAATTCATGACTGATTTAACAATGATTCATTTGATTTATTATTCATCCTTCTTGCCCTGTAATACAGAGAACTCTATAAGAGTGTAAGTTCTCTGAGAGCAAAACTTCTGTCTTTGTATCCATCATAGCACCCAGGATAGTGCCATCTACATACAACAAATACTTGCTAATAAAATTGTAGGGGGAAAAAAGAGAGAAAATTTTTTTACTATACATATTTGTTATAAGGGTTCTGTTTCCCACCACCACCACCACCACCACCACCACCACCACCACCACCACCACCACCACCACCACCACCACGGGAGAGGTAGAAAGTGGAAGGGACAGAAAATGAGTCCTTATTAATATTGTTTTAAGGATAAAAATTTAAAAACATTACTATATACCAATTACCTTCTCTAACCCAAAGAAAGAAGAATTAGGAAACAAAGCTTGAGCTTGGTCTTTCCAATACTCTAAAAGGCAATGTAGCCCATTTCCAAACCTGTGAGGCTCCTTTGTAGATTCTTTCTCCTTTTCCCTGCCCTAAAGATATTGCAGGACATACCACAGACCATGCAACAAGATATATAGGGCCCAAGGATCTCCCAGAAATAATTTGCAGGTAGTTTCTCATAGTTGTCCATGTCTTCATTTTCTTTTTCACTGAGTTCCTTTTTCATTTCCATGCTTTACTTTTACAAATTCGAAGATTTTGATATTATGGATTCAACTAAATGAATTTGTCATTGATGATACAGAGTCCTGAGATATTTTCTTTTCATCAGAAATGAATGTTTTCTCAGCTTTCTAATGAGGCTGACAAAGGAAAAAGATCTAATGTGGAAGAATTCATTCAATAATGTGCCTTTTTTAGGCTTAGTCAAGGCATTTTTATGGCTTGTATTCACAAGGGAAAAAGACTAGCAACAGGTTTCACAGTCATGTTATCCACTCCTTCCCCCCAAGTTTAAAGCCGGCCAGTTAAAGTCTTCCCACTGGATTGAGAAGACAAAGAATAAATTTGGGGTGCTATGGAGTTGAACAGTGAAAGAATAGGTAATAACATTATGCTGGAAAAGGGAATACAAAGTTGATGAAGTGGATAAAGGTATTATGGTTAGCCAGACTGAGAGGACCAAATTGTGATTAGAATATTCTGTGACCAACTATTGCAAGCTGAGCAAATGCTTCCCATTGACTTGCCTAGGGGCAGCATTCTTTCCCATTGGAGCACTTTTCCCTATAGCTTCTTCATAGTAGCAGTGCAGTCTGCCCATAGGCATTTGCAGTAACATCAGTCTCTCTAGAAACACAACTAAGATAGGCTTAGGATTGTGCTTCCACCCTTAGGTATTAGAATAGAACTACAACAGAACCTCATGAATTTGAACTCTACCAGTTTAGAAGTTGTGATCTTTTGCTTTGGATTGGAGTGGAGCTTATCTTCTATTTGAGAAGAAAAGATTTATTCATTAAATAGTATAAATAAAATGGAGACATAGCTAAATTACCAAAGAACAAACTGTTTTTAAAACATTGGCACAGATGAGGGAAACAGCAGGGTGCAGTAAATTCAGAGCCCATCCTTACCAGTTGCTGGCTGTTGACCAAATCACTTAACATCCTTCAGCTTCCCTTTTCTTATCTGTAAAAGTAGAGGTTTGAGGCAGATGACTGACCTCTTTGGCCCCCCTCTACCTCTAAATCTATGATCTTTTTATGCACCCTAAGTCTTGTCATTAAAAAAGCATCTTAGAAAGCAATTGGTGGTTATTTTAACTAATTAGAAGTATTTGAAAGTAATACTTCATATCTTCTAATTTATTCTATAATTTAAGCTTTTTACTTAGTTACATTTATTTTCAATTGATAAAGTTAGCAATAAGAGAAGCAAATATGACTCCTCTCATGCTTTGCCATGAGTATCGTATATTTGTAGCTCAGGAGAGAAGTGAAAAAGTTGGATATGTTTTAGTTCAAGTACAGAAATGTATTTCACATACATGTTGTATACTTTATACAGCCCCAGCCAAGCAAGGAATCACTAAATAGGCAGCTGTTTGCCCAGAGTCACTTGGGAAAAAGCTAGGTAGGCTTACTAATTTAATTTAGTAAATGATGAGCTTTTGGTTCTAGTTCTCTTTCCTTGTTTGATGAAATAGAAAACCAAAGTTTGGATCAGCAGCCATATTTGTTTATTTGGCTTGATATTTTGGATGTGTTTGTTGCTTAAAATGGGTGCTTGACATAAGTGGTCTTGAAGAGTTGGGTAATTTAAGTTGTCATATTTGATAAACTTATTTATAACTAAAACACCTTTTTCCTTTCTCCTAAGAATCATTTTTTAAAATGGATAAATGTAATGATTCATATTAGATCTTGTCAAGGAACTATGAGACTAAATAATAAATTAACTGATTATAACATAACTTATTTATAGTTAATGCAAATCTTTTTTATATTTCTGTGGATTATTTTTTTAATTTTAGGATGTAATTAAAACCATTGTGGAGAATGGTGGTGTAAAGCATCTAGTAACCATGGCAACTAGTGAACATGTAATAATGCAGAATGAAGCCCTTGTTGCATTGGCACTAATAGCTGCTTTAGAATTAGGTAAGTATCCCAGTGGTAAGTTCTTTTTTCCCCATCTGCATCTCTTACAGGAGTGGACTAAAGGCAAAACTTTTGCTGATACATCTGAATATGTGTCTGTGTTTAAGAAAAATCACTTCCTGTGGGTTGATCTCAAGCTATTAATGGCAACTATGTAAAGCCAGTCATCCCACCAGTTCCAAGCTTCACTACACTGTACTGGTCTACAACCTTCATTTCTCTGTATTCCTTGCTAAAATGCATGAGAAACATTGTCAAATGGCCAGAGTCTAAATAAACTGTGTCCATCTCTCTACCCAGTAATCCTGCCTAAAAAAGGTGACAAAAGTGATCTGACATGATCAGAGCTCCCAGCTACCTGTCCAGCCTTGCCCCACCTTACTCTGGGTTGGGGCATCTAAGAGTCTACTTCAGTGAGCTTTCTTTTTATACTACATACAATGTATAAAACTCTATTAAAATCATTTACAAGCTATATGATAAAGATAAGGTCAAGCACATGAATCATTTCATTTCATTCATTCATTCATTCATTTAATATGTTGAGAGTAACTAAGTCTGTCACAATTGATCATTTCACAATTTTGCTGTTACTGTGTACAATGTTGTCTGGGTTCTGCTTATCTCTGCATCAATTTATATAGGTCTTTCGAGCTTTTTCTGAAATTATCCTCTTCATCATTCCTTATAGCACAATAATATTCCTTTTACTATCATTTACCACAATTTGCTTAACCATTCCCCAATTGGTGGAATTTAGTTTCCAATTCTTTGCCAACATAAGAAGGGCAGCTGTAATCATTTTTGTGTTTGAAAGGGGAAGAGCTGTGTAGACACCTTCAGCAAATAGCTCACCCAATTGCTTTATTTTCTTCTCCATGGCAAGTTTGGTTATGTAGACATTTTAAATATGAGAGAATTTTTTTTAAGGCAAGCTTTGGAGCATTGGCCATTGGCTGATACTGTTTCCTCACACCCATTTCCCCATTCCAAAACCACATGACAGACTAACTATACTCCGAGAAGACCCATGGGGCTGGCAGTGCCAAGAAGCAGCTGTTAGAGCTACCTGAGGAGGGAAGTAATGTAGTCAAACCTGTGCTTTGGGGATGTCACCTTGGGCCTTGTTAAGAGAATGAGATGGAAAGAAGCTTTATGAAGGGGAAACTACTGGGAGACTCTTGCAAGCTAGGGAAGAAGAGATGGGGACCAGAACTAAGGAGGTGGTCTCTGGAGTAGAAAAGGGGCTGGGCACAGAAGTTGTGAAGGTAGATTTTATATAACTTGGCAAATTGTAAAACCCATGTGACAGCATGTGTAGCATGCTGCATCCATAGATTCCCAGCTTTCCAAGGAAAAGGAAGTAGATGCATTTCTGGGATCAATGTTAATCATTACTATCACGCAACATTTTGCTGATCCTGCTCACTTAACACTGGACTAGGTTATAGTCGAATCTTACTTCTGATACTTACTATTGGGTGTATTTAGCTGCCTGCAGCCTCACGATGTTTTTTCATGGGTAGAACTCAAAAAGGGAAGTTGAGGACTGAAGGAATATGAGTTGAAAGAGTAGAGTTTTAAGGTGGAGGAGACATAAAGAAGGAACAGAGACACAGAGTGTTCCAGCATAGCATAAGCCTGACAGGGAGTCAGCTCTGGTGGTAAAGAGCTGAGCTGCCTTTTAGCCTGGCATACTGATTTTTATTGAGGTTACAAGAAGAGGGGGAAGGGAGATTGATAATCAAAGGGTGGTCTGATAGACAAATTAGCCTTATGAGGTAATTGTCATAAGATACTAGAGCTGATCTTAATACAATTGGTATAGCTGAGGCCCATATCTGGAGTTCATTTGCCCAAAGGCATTAGCCTTATCAGATACAAATGCTAAATGATTGTTATAGGCAATTCAAAGAGACTAAGATAGCTAGTCAGTCTTCTGGAGTGGATGTGGGGAGGGGTTGGAATTCCACTAGGTTAAAGTCTTAATTGAACTAAAGGGCTTGGAAATTAAAACATTAGAAATATATCTATAAGTCTAGTAAATGAGCAGATTGCTCATAAGAGTGGCTTTTGCTTACCTCTATAATATTTTCAAGATTTGGTACATGCCTGTACTGCTACAGTGTGACCCCTCAGTTACCTCATCTGTAAAATGAGGGGGAGTTGGACTGGAAGGCCCCTTGGCTGCCTTCCATTTCTAAATTTGTGGTATTCTATGAACTAAGTTTTCTTTTTCTCTAAATTCCTTGTGTTTATTTCATACATCACAAAAATATTCTGTTACATTCATATAAATTCATGTTGAGTCATTCTCTGATGGTCAGGCACCCCTTTTATTCCAGTTTTTTGCTACCTCCACAATGCTACCTTGAATATTATGATATGTGTATGCCTCTGACCTTTTTAGAACATTTGCTCCCCTTCCTCCCCTCAGTGGGATCTTTGGGACAAAGGGTGATGAAACCTTTGCACTTTATGACTACTGCTTCCCTTTCTAGATATTCCCCCTTAAAGCTTTCTTCTAGAACCAGGACAGAGTCAGTAGGTGCCATATTTTCTCAAACCCTTTTGAAAATTGAAGAAATACTTACTTGTCTACGTTGCTCTTGCCCCTTTAAATAGATGTCTTGAATAAAGTCTTGTCTAAAGACACTTGTTTTAAAAAAATTCAACTTCAAAAATATGAAATGAGGGTATATAAATAGCATTGAACTGAAGAAATCCAAAAGCTTCCATAAGTCGACTGCAAGCTCAATATGAGTGAACAGACAACTAGAAAATAAATGCCATCATGAACCATGTTCAAAAAAAAAGCCTCATGTGTTAGACTAAAGCAGTGACAATTCTGTTGTAACCAACTGTGGTCAGACTACATCTGGAATAATGTATGATGCTCTGGACATCATGTTTTACTAAGGACAGTGATGAGCTAGGAAGCATTGTGAGGAAGGCCACCAGGGTGGTGAAGGACAGTTGGATCAAGATCATTTGAAGAAGGTTGTAATATTTTGCCCAGAGAAGAGATTTAAGCATTTAAAGACTTGTAACACGGAAGAAGGACCAGACTTGTTCTATTTTTCACCCAGGCTATACAGCTAGTGTAGGATTTAAATTAAAGTTAAATACTTAAAGTTTGTTATCTAACAAAATAGAACTATGTGATTAAGTTTTTTTACCTGCTCAAAATCCCTGCTCCACCAAAGCTGTTGACAGGAAGGAAAAAAGAAACTAGACATGGAATTCCACCCAACTTATCCTGTCTATATCAGCATGAAATGACAGGAAGTGAGTGGGGTTCTGAGAATCAGAGTTTTTAGGGTAACAGATTCTAATTTCACAATAGGAGGAAGGGACAAAGAGGTACAAAGAAAGTAAAAAAGGCAGATTAAGGCCTGACATAAAGAAAAGAACCTGAAAAATAAGCTCTCTTTAGTGGTGAATTGGGCAGCACTGCCCAAGAAGGGTTTCCATCTCTCTGGAGGTCTTTAAGAAAAGGCCAAAGTACCACTTGTGTGGTGTGTTACTGCAGAGGAGATTCTTATTTATTTTTAAGTTGGAGAAGGTGGTCTTTGAGGTCCTTTTCACCTCTAATATTCTGTGGATCCATTCTCCATATCCCAAAGATCCTGAGAATGCTTTTGTATCCTCAGTTAGAATTTGGTAACTTCACACCATTAGTTAAGTGCTCTCTCATGTGTTCATAAGTCTTTTCCAGTCCAAAAATCATTCTCTGGCAGAGAAGACAGAAGCAAAATTAGAGTTTAAAATTTTGGCTTTCTTGCCATTATCCACCTATATATAAATTTTTACGGTTGCATTTTTTAGGCCTTTTTAAAATTTTTTATTTTAGTAACAAATTTCCACATAAATTTTCCAAAGTCATGATCCACATTGTCTCCCTCCTTCCTTCCCTTTCCTCTTCTGGAGCTGACAAGCAATTCATTCTGGGTTATACATGTATTATCATGCAAAAAATATTTCCATATTATTCATTTTTGTAAGCGAATAATCTTATAAGACCAAAACCCCAAAACATATGTAGGGCTGAATTTTTAAAAGCCCTTTCTGATGTCTTTTATATTTATCATATTTTCAGCTCACTCTGAAAAGTAGACTTTACAATGATTTTTTTAAACCCTTACCTTCTGTCTTAGAGTGAATATTATATATTGGTTCCAAGACAGAAGAGTACTAAGGGTTAGGCAGTTGGAGTTAAGTGACTTAACTAGGGGCACACAGATAGGAAGTATCTGAGGCTGGATTTGAACCTAGGACCTCTCATCTCTAGGTCTGACTCTCAAGCCACTGAGCCACCTAGCTGTCCCACAATAATTTTCTTAAAGGACTATGTATGGTGTTTATCCTCTGCCCCATCTTCTTTACATATGTTTTTAAAAAGTCAAGCAATGCTAAAAAGGCAAAGAGAACTCATTGAAATTGGCAAAGGAGACAGAAGTTACCTCTCTACAGTTGATATGATAATTCACTTAGAAAATAATAGTCAGCAAAGAAGCTAATTGAAAATAGTATCAGAATACAAAAGAAATCTGCAAAAAACAACATTCTTCTAAAAACAGGAAGAAATAACAGAAAAATTACAAAAAGAAAAATCATTAAAAATAATTACAAATATTTTCTGGCCATAAACTTATAAAGATATACTCAATACTTTATGTAAATACAGTCATAAAACATGCTTTAGAGTAATAAAAGATGAAGAGATATTTATTGCTCATGGTTGGGCTGAGCCAATATAAAAATTATGATACTATCATTTATATCGCCATGGGGTAATTTCTACTGCTGTTCTTCACAATTTACAAATACTGCCTCTTTGTGCCTATCTAACTTGGTGTAGATACACACATTAGTAAACAATTCTTTCTGCTCCTTTTTAGTTTAAATCTCTCCTAACCAGAGTATTAAATGATAGACAAAACAATAAAAACTTATTGAAGGGTCAGAATAAGAATAGATATTTATATAGCATATTAGCATATGCAAAGCATTTTCTAGAACCTTATTGTATCATTACAACAACCCTCTGAGGTCCCCATCTTATAGTTGAAGAAGCTGGAGAAAGTTACCAGGATAAAACTAATAAATGCCTAAGGCAGGATTCATTCTCAAGTCTTCCTAAAGTCTAGTACTTTATCCATTTTGCTGTCTAAAGGTCTAAAATCTTAAGGGAAGTAATTGTTTTTAAATGAGTGAAGGAGTTAAATAAGACTTTCAGACCACCAACTACATTATAAAATATAGTAATTATTAAAAGCTGCTTAATAGTGGTTTTAACCACTATTTTAATAGATCATTTTTAATAGATCTATTTTAATAGATCAGTGGGGCAGACTTGCTAAGCAAGAACCAGAAAGCCGTTTTAATTCAGTATCCTGTTATATTATAAGCCCCCAAATGTAAATTCTTTGGGGGGAAAATCCCTTTTTCAAAAAGAACTTCTGGGAAAATTAGAAAGAAATTTGACATAAAATAAGATCAACATCTTATACCATATACCCCGATATATTTAATCTAAATGTATGTGACCTAAATATAAAAGGTCAAATCATTTTTTAAAAAATTAGAAAAGAATAGAAGAATCTACTTTCCCTAATTATGTTTTGAGGAAGAATTCCTAACCAAACAAAGAAGAAATCATTTTTTAAAAAACAGCAGTTGCAACTACAAATTAAAAATTTTTTGAATGAATAAAACTAATATAAGAATGATAAGGAGATAAATTGTCATTTGGGGAAAATGTTTTTATTTCATGTATTTCTGATAAAAAGTCTGGTATCTAAAATATGCAGGTAATTAACACTAGTTAATCATCGTTATCATCTATATCACTCCTCCTATGTACCAGTTACAATGCTGAGCACTTTATCAACATCTCACTTGATCTTCCTAATAACTCCTAGTTAATTGTTATTATTATCACCTCCATTTTACAGTAGAGAACCTGAGTCTTAATAGATATTATGTGATCTGCTCTGAGTCACACAACTAATCTGAGGCTGATTTGAACTTGGGTCTTCCTGACTACTGGTGCTTTGTTGTTCAGTCCCTCAGTCATATCTAACTTTTTGTGACCTCATGAACTGTGCTGTTCATGATGTTTTCTTGGCAAAGATATTGGAGTAGTTTGCCATTTATTAAAGCAAACAGAGGTTAAATAACTTGCCCAAGGTCACACAACTAGGAAGTATCTGAGGCTCCATTTGAACTCAAGTCTTCTAGCTACCTCTAAAAAGTCATTCCCCAATAACAGCTCAAAGCATAATGTATGATTGGTTTCCTTTGTATTCTTGTGTATTTTATTTTTTGCATTTAAAAACACCATTCTGAGGAGTCTGTAGTATTCACCAGACTGCTGGAGGAGTCCATGACTCAAGAGATGAAGAACCTTGCATTAAAATGTGTAGGGTTTAGGAACAGTGGGTTCAGAGGGAATGTTGAACTCTTTTGCCATTGAAAATGCTTGTAAGGAAACTAGGAACCCAAAGACAACTGCTGTGCTTGGTCAGTTTAGGAGACAACATGGCACTGTGGGAAGGGTGCTGGACTTGGGATCAGGAGACCTAGGTTTGAGGACTGGCTCTGACCTCCACCATCATTGTGTGTCTGTAACCAGATCAATGAACTTCTGAGTCTCGGTTTCCTCATCTAAAAAAACAGGAATAATAATGCTTGTAATACCTATCTCCCAAGGTGAAAAGGCCACAAAATGTGTGCTGATACACTTCTTGGTTGCCAACCCACTTGAACCTTGAGGTAGACCTTGAGGGACTATATTTTCATGATGCTGCATTCGTCCTATTCATGTTTTTCTGTACAGAAATTCCAAGAATTCTAAAATAAAACTAAATTTGGAGCCATTTTCTTTATTTCTGCATTAAATTTTAAAACTTCTTTAAAAATTTCTTAAATCTTCAAATTCAACATCAAGAAAGCCTTTTTCTTCACAAAATGAAGGTAATTTTCCACTTGGCCTCTATTTTCAAGTTCAATTGATTATTTTAACCAGGTAGATACTTTGTCTTTCAAAATAGCATTTCACATAAGGATGCATTTTATCTTCAGATTGTGCTTGCTTTGATGCTGAATTCTGAAACTAAGCTCCTGAGGTTCTTGTTTAAATCCAGTTCTTTTCTGTTCACTGAGCCTGTGATAAATAAATTATCTATCTCTGTGTTATCTGTTATTTCTCATTGGGAGACTTCATGAAGCCACTATACATCTAGAGTAGGAGGAAAAATATTTTCCAAAAAGGTTGGGAAAAAGACATTTAAAGAATACGACAACCCACAAATTGTATTCTTTTCTAGTCACTGCTGAGAAGGATCTAGAAAATGCGAAGCTTGTTCCGATCCTACACAGACTGTTAGCAGATGATAGAAGTGCTCCTGAAATCAAATATAACTCCATGGTCTTGATCTGTGCTCTTGTGGGATCTGGTAAGTGTTTTCTCTGCCATTTGATTTACAGTAACAATCAAGTAGAAAATACAAAAAGTGAGTAGTGACTTTGGATTTAAAATCCATTAGATAGTGATTTGAGCATGTCATGGGATAACTTTTGTTATGGTAATGTCCTCAAAACACTTTTAATGTGATTTTTGAAGAGTGTGAAAATGGCTCAGGGATAGCCAAAGCTTTGTAAAATCAATGCTAAATAAAAATCACGAGTGACCTTTTCTCTAACATAGTCTGGTGCCAATATGTGTTTCTTTGATATAAAAACAAGGTTTTGTGCTTGTCTAAAGTGACGTTATCCAGGGAGAATATTGTACTGGAAATCACAATGAGCATTTCCATATTTACTGTCATTTGTAGGCACTGTTGCCCAGAGCTTCCCTCTAAGGACATTTGGCCTACTTACACAGGGCCAAATGGATACATGGGTGGATATCGAGGTGGCTTCTGTCCAGGTTGATGCCAGCAGAGCAGGATGAGAATTTACAGTCATCAAGCTCTCTTTTTAGTACCTTAACTCCCACACTGCTTCCCACATCCAGCACCTTTTCTAGATTGTTGATATAAGTATAGATCTCCCTGCATGTAGGTGGCTAGCTCCTGGCAGGTAATCAGTGCAGTTCTGGATAGCACCAAATGGGAGCCCAAGCACAGTGCCACCTCCTTTGTGGAGTCTTCCCAGCTTTCCTAGCTCTGTAACCTCTTGAATCTTTTGCCATTCCACTTTTCTTCCTTTGTATTTTATATATGTTATAGTTGTCTGTGTATTTATATTATCCTCTCTGCTAAACTGACTCCCATATGAGGACAGAGACTACCTCCTATCATCTTCATCTTCTCAGTCATTGGACAAAGTAGACACTTAGGTAAAGCTCAGCGAATTTTGTTGAAAGGAAAAAAAATACAAATGGTGACTACTGATTGGTCCAGATGAATCCCCACACTTGAATACTACTTGAATCTGATTTGAGTCACCCCATCTAACCTGTCCTGTGCTTGGGAGGCCAGCAACTACTGGACCTATCTGCTCTTAGAATCTAAGCTCTCAAATGACAGCATTCTAAGGAATCAGAAAGATTTTCAAATCCAATCCCTTTAGTTTACAAATGAGGTCATTGGGCCCGCATAGGAAAAGCCAATAGTTAGCCACCCAGCTTCCCTGATTCCTTAGCTCCTGCTTATTTTACTGTCTTCCACCTCCCTAAGATTTGGGGGGTTTCCTCCAGGCTATCCATTCCTGCCTATCCTGTGCAGCTCTCATTCGTGTCCACCCAAAAATTCATTGTAGGTGGTCCTTCTCACTTTTTCACAGTATCTTCAGTGCAGTATTCTAGATGTCCACCCATATCTCCTGCACTTGACATATGCCTAGCCCATTTTCTCTTTCTATCATACTCTCCTTTACTCCTATACTTCTAATGAATTCCTTTGGAGTAAATGCTGCAGCCTGCTAATCTCCTTTATGTCGCCCTCCACATGACACTACCCTTTAGTTCTTCAGAGGTAGGTGGTGTTCCAGGTCTCACTGCCATACGGTAACAGTAAAATGTCAGTATAAAAAAGATGGGTTTTTGCTGTTGTGGGAACCTTGGGACAGGAAGAGTGCTTTGCAGTTTCTGAAAAGCAATCCAGCCTTTCTTCCTTCTCAACTCTGGGCTCTGCTCATTGTATAGCTGTAATTATTGGCCTCAGGTATTCCTGCTGTTGGACAACTCAGATGTACACTCAGATAAATGTACACTCAGATAAATGTATGTCCAAATTTGGGTAGGAGACACTTTATTCTTTTTGTCTTTTATGAAAAGATGGATCACACTTTTGAATGATCGCAGATCTCTTGATGCAATTAATACAGTGTTATGTACAAACTGGACCATATGGAGGACTGCACCATTTCCTTGGCCTAAACTCTGCTAGATTCCCTCCATCTCAGAGGCAAATACTTGGACAATCATATATATCCATGTTTTATGCCTCTCTTAATGTTTTGTTATCAGACCATTACTAAGCCTAGTTATTTCTATTGTTGTATCTTCCAAGGAATTTTGAATAATCTTCATATATGGATGGGAAATAATTTATTTTAAGAGTCTTGTGGTAGCATTTTGTTCTACTGAGTTATATACTTTTTCATAATCAACAAACAGTAAGTACATTGCAGATATGGTCCATTATTGGATATCATTTGCAAAATCCTGCCTGCTCCCTCCTAATAACCTCACTGATGTTCCTTCAAACCATGTGAATATGACCTTCATAAAGATTCTGAATAAGTGGGAGAAGGGTGGTCAGTAATGGCTGCTATTTTCTCAATCATCTTTTCTTGGATATTCACAAGATTTGAACTATCTTTCCCCATACCTTTGCTAACTTCCCTTACTTCAGATTCCTTGTATATCAGTCCCTCAATGCCCTCATAATTGTTTTGTTTCCAGCACAAATCTCCTCTATTTATACCTCATCCAGTCTAGCTGTTTCCCCCATCTTTGTTCTTTTGGGCACCATTTCTACCTCCTCTAGCTCAGGGACTGTGAAAATGGGGATCCTAGTGGTAATTCCACTATCCTTGTTAGAAAACAATTCTTTGTTGAAAAGACTTTTGCAAATATTTTCTATTTTTCTTGTTTGTATTATCTCTTTTCATCTTAGAGGTGCCCTGGAGATGACATTGCCTATTGCCTTATCTTGCTAAGCATTCTTTAATCTGGTTTTATCTTCCACTCCTTTATGATTTGTGAGATAAGGTTACTATATTCTTCCATCATCCTTCTTTTAAGATTTAATAGAGGAATATGTATTCTAACCCTGTGTACCTTTTAGCAGCCTTCTCTCTCCATTCAGCAAGCGAATTATTGACTAAGGTGCTTTCTGGGGTTTTTGGTTCTATTTGTTGTAGCAACTAACGCACATTAGTTTAATTTATGGATAAAATTATTATAACAAATTTGAATATCATTTCTGTTGTACATTTCCTTTTTTAATTGTGAGTACCTTATCTAATTCAGTTACATTTTCTTAATTGTATACACTATTCTTTCATCATTACTATTGTTTCTACTTGTTTATTGTAAATTTGAGCTTGGCTGGAATGAGCAGATAGATGAACTGACTCCTCAAGATAGTTGATTCCAATAACTCCTTTCTGCATAAGAAGCCTTAGCATTATCAAAGTATATTCATGTTCATTCTTTATGATGTTACTGACTGCTCTGTCTAGCACCTACCATTTCTTTCTTTTTTCTTGATTGACAAGTCTTTGGCTTTCTCCTTTTTTTCACCAGAACCATAACTTGCCCATATAGTTCTCTCCTGTCTCACTTCCTTTGCATTGAAGTCAGCAAGTATCAGAGTGTATATTGATGTAGGTGTGTCAGTAGCTTCTGAAATGTTACCTTTATGGGTATAATAAAGCTATCTCTGATCTTTTCCTTCCTTTTGAGTCTATCTCCTCTTCAAGATAATTTGAAGATTGATCTCTGAATACTTGTTTTTTTTAAACCCTTACCTTTCATTGTGGAATCAATACTGTGTACTGGTTCCAAGGCAGAAGAATGATGAGGGCTAGGCAATGGAGGTTAAGTGACTCACCCAGGGTCACACAGCTGGGAAATGTCTGTGACCATATTTGAACCCAGGACCTTCTGTCTCTAGTCTCAATCCACTGAGCCACCTGTTGCTTTATTTCCAACAACCATTTCTTCTGTGTGACCTAGATTAGGTCTAAGTCAAACTTCATCTTTTTGAGCCCATATCTATTTCTGCATGTACTGTATCAGGAGCTAAAGTGCTAGTGGAGTCAAATATGTAGGACTTTTGACAGCCTCTCTAAGCCCATCATTCCAGAAGTGGAAAGGAACCAGGCACGACTCACTGCCATTTTGCTTTTGTTATGTGTTTCATGTGTTCTCATACCTAAAGAACTCACAGCTAAGCTGCTGGAGAATCTCTTTACTGCATGAGTCTGGGCTTCAAATACCAAACACAGTAGCCAAGACCATGCTCAGAGCCATCTTGGCTTCATAAAGAACCTGCCAGAAATGGCATCTTACCAGCATAGCCTTCAAGGACCAGATCCACGTCTTCTGCTCACACTTTACCCTGACACGGTCTAACGATCGAGGACATCAAAACCAAGGGGCACTTCTGGCTTCTTCCTCCTGCCACAGTGGAGGTAGTGTGGACTAGAGCCCTTGTTTTGGAGTCAGTGAACCTCGATTCAAGCCTGGGTTCTAGACTTTCACACAGTATGACCCTTCTCCTGAGTCTAAATGTGAAGTAGAACAATTAGCGTGATTCCTATGCTGCACAGGCTTGTATGAGGATAGATCGTCTGTTTTCTCACCCCTATCATCCTGGGGCATGTATAAAGTGCATTGAGGTTTGCCACATGCTTTCCACGCCGCGTCTCTTGGATCCTGAAGCATCCCTGGGAAGCGGGGGTTGTTCCTATCCTCAAGGCAGACAGAGTTTAAGGTCACACAGTAAGTAAGTGTCCAAGGCAGGGGCTGAACTGAGGCCTTCCTGACTTCCCAATCTAGGGTTCTATTGGTTAGTTAGTCACCTTTATTGATAGCTTCTTCTATCCCTGAGAGAGGGCTGGTCTAGATCAGAGGGTCTTAACTGAGGTCCATGAACTTGGATGAGTGGGAAAAAATGACATCTTTATTTTTACTGAGTTTGAAATTTATGAAATTTCATTAAGCTGTTTCAAAACTTTATTCTGAAAAGGGGACCTAGTATATGCTTTAGGGTTTGGTTTTATAAGATTAGTCACAAAAATTAATAATATGGAAACATGTTTTGCGTGATACATGTATAATCCAGAATGAATTGCAGGGAAGAAAGGAGGGAGACAATTTGAATCATGTAACTTTGGAAAATGTATGTGGAAATTTATTAAAATAAAAATAAATGAAAAGGGGACTAGGGAGCCAGCCAGGTAGCTCAGTAGATTGAAAGCCAGGCCCAGAGACAGGAGGTCCTGGGTTCAAATCTAACCTTAGACCTTTCCTAGCTGCATGACCTTGGACAAGTCACATAACCCCAGGTGCCTAATTTTTATTGCACTTTTGCACAGGAACCAATACTTCAAATTGATTCTAAGATGGAAAGTAAAAATTTTTATTTTAACATTTAAAAAGTGGGGCAGGGAGGAGCCCAAGAAGCCCATGACTTAATAAAGGTTAAGAATCCAGACTGCCCCCATGGCCCAGGCTGGGTTTTTTGACCACAGAAACCCACGGCTTGATGAGCGCGATGTGGGCGGCCCACGGCATGCGTCTGCGAGGGCCGGTCTGGAGCAGACTGCGCATGCGGGGGGTGATGCCACCTAATCCCTGTGCTCCTCTCTCCTAGAGCCTCTCCACAAGGAGGTGCGGAGCCTGGCGGTCCTGGAGGTCGTGTCGAGGCTCCGCAGCCATGAGAACAAGACGGTGGCGCAGCAGGCCTCCCTCACGGAGCAGAGGCTGGCCGTGAACAGCTGAGAGCGGCGCCCCCTGCCGCCCGCCCCCATCCTTCACCTTCGTCCTCCGTCCGGCTGCAGCTCCCGCGCGTCCTCCGCCGTATCACTCGTGCATGCGTGTCACGTTCCCGCCCCATGGAAGAACCGCCGTAGTTCCCCGCCCAGAGGCTTCTCCGCCCGCCCTAGTCGGTGTGAATGCGGGCCGGGCCGCCCTCAGCTCCAGGCTCCGCCTGTCACCGTTCTACTCGTGTTCTCTTCGTGGCTTTGAGTCCCATCAGTAGAATGTGCATGTTGTAACCCCGAAAACCGTAAATGTCCACGGCCGCCCCAACCCCATCACCGCATCCTAAGTTACGGATAAAGACCCACCCTGTACACAGCAAGATCTGGCTAGTGCGTGGAGATAGAAATGATCCTAATTCTAATAATAATAGCTCCATTTTTGGTGCTGCCCAAGCACAATGATAACAGAAATGTGTTGCTGCTCGTTCACTGGTCTTGCCTATTAATGTCCGAGTCATGGTACCTAGAGCTAACAATAAAATTCCGTGCTCTACCTTGGCTCTGCGGCTCTTCTTTGGGCCCCGTCGGGGCTCCCATTTCACCCCAAGAACCGGAGTAGAGCCCACCCTCGTGTCCAACAGCATCCCGCCTTCCCCTCGGTTCTGTCGTGGCCTTGGGGGTGAGCACTCAGAAACGCCCCAGGCGCCCTCTCCTTCAGGTCCCGCCTGCCCCTCCTGCAGTTTGCTAAATACAAAGGTTAAACTTGGGAATGGGGGAGGAGGAGAGCAGGCCTCTGGGCAGCAGAAAACTCACCTCCGTCTCCCAGCGGGCCTGGGCTCCCGGCTCCAAAACAAACCTAAGAAGTGAAGCCTACCCGGAGAGATGGAGAAACCTCCGCCGGGCTGCAAACGTGGCTGCTGGGAGCGGGGTTGGTTTATTCCCTTCTCTTGTGGTGGACGACAATATCAATATTTGCCGTCCTTTGGGGAAGGCTAGAAATGTTGCTCTATAGTGAGTCCTTGACCTTTTCAGAGGAAATGGATCGTTTTTTAGAGGTAGCAGAATATTTCAAAACAAGCTCATGCCCCCCAGGTCAAGAATTCCTGCTGTACAGGCTGCCCATGTCAGTATGAGAATGATATGGATAAGCTATCAATACATAAATGATATCAAACTAGGCCCTTCCTGCCCTGTACTTGGCACATCCAAACCCATATCATAATTGCTCTATTTTACTAATTGCATTAAATCAGAGAATCATTCTCTGTAGGGACTGAAAGGAATTATGAGAAGCCCTCAAATTCAACTCTACTTTGGTGATATAGTTGAAAAAACTCACAGCTAAAACAATAGATGTAATGATCTGCCTTTTATTATTGATTTCATTGTTAATAAATGACATTCAGGATCTTTAATTTAATTCTAGGAGATTAAGGAATTTAACATCTAGAGATGAGTAACAATTTTGGAAAAAGGAAAATTCTCCAGGTTATTAAATAAACAATATTTAATAAACTGGGGAGAGGGTTGAATTTAATTGATTGCTGTGTTGAGATCTTATAAATTAAAACGAATAAGGAAATATATAGACATAGCCCTGGATTACCCAAATATTTAGAGATAGTAAAGTTAAAGTCAAATAGCAGGCGAAGAGGTAGCCTATAAGAGAGGTGTAATTCTTTTTATTGGAAACTTCTCCCAAACCTGACTATGTTAAGAAAGGGACCCCCACTTCCAACCCAGCTAAAGTTTTATGAAGTAAAGAGACCTTCAACAGCATCTAGCCTAATCCCATTATTTTACAGATAAGGCACTGGGAGGCTCAAAAAGGGTAGAGAGTGTTTCAGAGGCACCTGGCACCATGGTGGTCCCCTTCTCCAGGAGGCTCTCCAATCATCTCTCCATGGGAGTAGAAACACAATTCTAAAGCTTGTAGGAATCTTTGGAATTTTGGGTTCCCCAAATGTTGGATTCTTCTACAAATATGGTTTCTGGTAACAAATTAAATCTTTTCAATTTTTCAGTCAGTCAGTAAGCATTTATTAAACACCTACTATGTATCAGGCACTGGGATGCAAAGAAAGGCAAAAGACAATCCTGTCCTGGAAGAGCATGGGGGAGGCATATATATATATATATATATATAGTATATACAGAAAGGCTTCCTAGAGAAAGCATTCTAGCCATGAAGGACAGCAGAAAGAATGCCCAGAGTCTGAAGACAGAGAAAATATTATATATATGACATTGTGTCAAACAAAAGATCAGCCAGGAGAATACATGAGGGAAAAGAAGTTAGGGTTTAAGAAAGGTTGAGGATGGGTTAGATTATGAAGAGTTTTGAATGCCAGACACTTTTATATTTCAATAGCTTTTTAAAATCTTCTATCTTAAAATCAATACTGTGTATCAATTCCAAGGCAGAAGAGCAATAAGGGGTAGCAATGGGGGTTAAGTGACTTGTCTAGGATCATATACCTGGGAAGGATCTGAGGTCAGATTTGAACCCAGGACTTCCCATCTCTACATTTGACTCTCTATCCACTAAGCCACTTAGGTGCCCCCTTTTGCTTTTTTTTTTTTTTTTTTTTTAACCCTTACCTTCCGTCTTAGAATCAGTACTGTGTATTGGTTCCAAGGCAAAAGAGTGGTAAGGGCTAGTCAATGGGGGTTAAGTGAACTTGTCCAGGGTCACACAGCTAGGAAGTGTCTGAGGTCGGATTTGAACCCAGGACCTTCGTCTCTGGGCCTGACTCTCAATCCACTGAGCCACCTAGCTGCCCCCAGTGCCCGTGGCAACCTCACTTTAGAAGAATTCTTTTTGCTTCTCGCTGAGCAGCTATAGATAATATTACCATTATCTGAGTATTTTTGCTATTAAGGAAAAAGAAGTCTCACCTTCAGGTGATTACTGTATACATCCCAGTTTACATCGCCTTAATTTGCCCAGATAGGATGCTGCCACGTCACATTCAAAAGTCAAAAGATGTTGAAAGCATTTTATTTAAATCTATGGGGTAATTCTGGAGCCATCTTGCCCCACCTATCAAAGTGAAATGAAAATCATCTTGGATTTATTCCCCTATTATAGAGATCCAGCTCTATATTTTGGGGGTCCTGAGTGGCATTTAGTGGCGTCGGATTGAATGAGAACAGTCAGACTAAATGTTTAGCTCATATCTGCTCCAACTGCTATGGAGTTTTGAGTTTATTATATCCTGGTTTCAAACAAAGAACACACAGAAAGAATCACAGCTGTGAAGGGGTTACAAATCACATAAAAGAAAATCCTTGGAGGCTTCAAAGTAAAGATAGAACAGGGCCCAAGGCCGAATTCTAACCCCCTGGCTATCAGCAAGCAAATTCCAGGAATCCTAACTATATTCTATAGATATCATAAATGAATTGAGTCTTGTATTTTTTATTGGGAGGACTGCACCTGGTTGGATAAAGTTTTGTCTAGCTCTTGACTGATTTGGGAATATTCTTAGAATTTAGGGATCCTAATTTTCTTGTAGGGAAATTGTTAACCCAGTAATTGCTGGTCTGCTAAGGACTCAAAGCTTTCCAATAAGAATATTAAGAAAAGTTGGAGATCTGAAAATGAGTCAAAAGAGGAGTCTCATATTTTTACCTTAGATGGCCCATTCTGACTGCGTCCCGACATGCAGTGCAGAAAAAATCATACACACAGTTTTACTTGCCAATGATTTTGTAATGGGATCCAGATAAAATATCTGTTACAGACTCTTATTTCTCTAAATGACTCCTAATAGCCTCCTGGAGGGGTCAAGTTGTTTTTGGATTTACCTACCTGCTGGTACCAGAGCTTTTCAGGGCTCAGGTGACCAGGACCAAACACAAAGACTGCCTCAGCCTGGATTGGTCACGTAGGGAATCCGGATAACAGGCCCTATCCTGACCCTATTTCTCCAATTGGCCTTCCACACCCCATAAGCAACTCAAAGCCCAGCTTCACTACAGGTGGCCACCAACAGCAATTTACAAAGGGCAGATATTATCTTCATTAAGTTTGGGGCAACTGAGCCATGAAGAGTTCACAGGACTAGAGATTTCAAACTAGAAGAGACTCCCAAAGTCTTCTGGCTAGCCCAGCCAGCCCCTTATTTTACAAGTGAGGAATCTGAGACCAATGAGGCTAATGACTTGTCCACAGTCACAGAGCTAATAAATGTCAAAGGTGGGATTTTTAACCCAGATGGTCTCAGCTCTTGAGTCCATCACTGATTCTATTACATTAAATCCTTATCCAGTTCCCCTGCATCTGAGCCAAAATGGAACTCAGTCCTCCAGGTTCTTTTCATAATTGTGCCATTCAAGATTCCTATCTTACATACAATCTCATCCCCTGGTTTCCAAGCTCTTCTCTAAGCTAAAACTAACTAAAGAATATAGCCCACCATTCTGTGAAATTCAAAGCTTACCCTTTCCAGTAACTAATATTTTCTAACTTTCCATCTGCTATAGCTAAAATGTTATCATATTCCAAATAAACAGTTTTTGCTAATTAAACAGTGTGCTCCACTGAAAATGGAAAGGTGGTCTTCAGAAATACCTGCCATTACCTTAGGTCATCTGGATTAGACTGTAAAGTCAACATCTGGAGGTGAAGGACATCTCCAAGGTCATCTAGTTCAACACCTTGTACAAATTAAAAAGCAAAGGATATTGGGTTTTCTCAGAGATAATGAAGTGGGCTAATCCTGTAATCACACACACACATACATACAATATGTGTATATATATATATGTATACATATACATACATATAATTATAAAATATATAAAATATACATAAAATCACATATGTGTATATATATACATATATATAATTTCCAATCCAAGAAATTAAACACAGCTTTTAAGTAAACATTGTTACCCACCCTCACTTGGATTTCGTGCTAAAAAGGACATTGGATTCAGCTGGTCCAAGCCCCTCATTTTACAGATGACACCTAGGAATGTTAACTCAGTCACTGAAGGTCATACATAGTGTCAGAAGCAGAATCTGAACCCAGATCCCCTGACTATAGAGCCAGTGCTATTCCCAGTTTCCAGTTGATTCTGTGGTCCAAGAATCTCTTAAATTAAGGAACTTTTCCCTTTAACAAGGGTGGTTTTTTAGCCATTTTTTACTGAGTAATCTATACTCCCATGGTCCTTTGAAAATGAGTATACATATATCAACTATGCAGAATTAAGAAGACACAGAAATTTTAGCTCCAAGACCAAACTCCCCTACTTATACTGCTGTTGTTCATCAGTCATGATAAATAAATTCAGAAAACTACTCAGCAAGACGAATTTAACTTGCATGATCATATGTGTGTCCTTTATACAATATGTCTCTGCACAACCACTTCTACCTATAGAATAAAGAATGCTGGACTTTTGGTCAAAAGACTTGAATCACAGACTTGGCTCTGAGAGCCACCTCTCTGAGCCTATTTCCTCATCTGCAATCAAGGAAGCTACAAAAGATGGTATCAAAGATCCCCATCTTAGATCTCGAAGAGTCTGTGATTCTGTGAGTGCAGAGCCAGTTTGCAATAGGAATGGCCAACATTATATATGGTGCTTTAGCACTTTATGCTATCTTGCTTGAGCTCATAAATTCTCTGATGTGGGTCATCTTATTTATAAGTGAGGAAAATGAAGCTGAAGGAGGCTAAGGAACTTGCCCAGGTCCTCACAATTTGGAGAACTCGCATTACCCCTATTTCAAGCCCAGACTCTGAAAGTCACCACCTTGCCAGACTCAGGTTTCCTAGCCCCTAAGGGGCTAGTACTAGCTCCTACCCCTAAGAGGAGCTGCTGAAGTATTGGTCCCAACCATCTGACCCTAAAGATTTTATCCTCCTGAATCCCAGAATCTCAAGAGAGGGAAGGGACCTCAGAGGCCATGTAACCCAGCTGATCCCTAGACAAGAGTCCTTTCTCCGATGTACCTGACAAGTGGCCATCTAGCCTTCCCTCGAAGCCTTCTGGTGGAGAGACACTCGCCACTTCCCCATTTCAGCAGCCCATTTCACTTCTGGACCTCTCCAAGTGTTTAGAAGGTTAAATTTCCTTCTCTGCGATTTCCATCCACTCTCCCATTTCTGCCCCACCTGAGGCTGACCGTGGAAGTTCTGTATCTTACCTATCTTTACACACAGATAATCAATAGAGAATCTGGGAGTTCTGGGTCTTCTATTTCCTATTTTAGTCTTAAGCTCTTCGCCTTATAGAGGCAGCTAGGTGGTTCAATGAATAGAGTGCTGAGCCTGAAGTCAAGAAGACCGGAATGCAAGTCCAGCCTCAGATACTTATTTGCTGTGGGACTCTGGGGAGATCACTTAATGCTGTTTGCTTAGGTTCCCTCATCTCTAAAATGAGCTGGCGAAGGAAATGGCCAGCCACTCCAGTATCTTTGGCAAAAGAAACCCCAAATGGGGTCCTGAAGAATCAGACACGTCTGAAATGACTGAACAACAGCATGACCTGAAAGCCACCTAAATCACATTAAAATAGAGATTTCTCAGAAACAAGCCTGGTAGAGAGTTAAAAGTAAAGGCAGGAAACAGTATTGTGAGTCAAAGTTGTTTCAGAGTGCTTCCCTCGTTTTTTGTGAAGTGTAACAAAGTTGTGGTGGCACAGATCGAAGGAAACAATTCTGTTCTTATATAATTCAGTGTAACAGGCAGAACATTCATTCCAGAGCTAGCACCCTTGGGTGGGAGTCCCATCCCTAACAACACGACCTGGGTGAAGTTGGGGCCTCTGTTTCCTCATCTAGAAAACAGAGTTGATAAATACCTCCCTTCCAGAGTTTGGGTAAGACTTAAAGCACTCCACAAATAGTATTTACGTCATGAGACTTAGAGTTGTAAGGGACTTTGTTTCTTGTGATGATACCTCATCCCCTTCCCCCATTTTACAGAAGAGGCAAAGAGCTGGGACCGAGAGAGACAATTGCTCCATTCTGAATAACACAGAACAGTACCATTCCTGTCAGCTGTCCAAGAATCTTAGGATCCAAGAAGAGCTACATGGAGATGGAGACAAGATCTTTTTTACAGTTTCATGAACTCTAAAGTTGTTGGTTTGCTCATGTGTAAAATTGTTCTTTGTAAAACAGGCTTTCTTGGTGACAGCTTATGGCAGATTTCTAAATTATTACCTTAATTAAGGGAGAGAAGTCATAATGTTAATCTGCTTCTGTACATTTAATTTGACAAATATTTCTAATGAATTAAAAATGCCCCGAGAGTAGCAGGCTGTCTCTGGGGCTATAGTCATCGACTTTGTCGACCTAGATTCATTTCAAAACTACTACCCTTACTTCTTCCACATTCATTTGAAACACCTCTGTGCAGTCAGATTTTTAACTGGTCTATTCCCAGTCCCCTCCAAATTCCCACCTCTGTGCTTTTGCTCAGATGTTATTCTTGTCTCCCCTGCCTTCCTCCCATTCCCAAATTCCCTCTTTCCTTTTGCCTTGTAATATTTTATAAAGTATAATTCACATCCACCTCTGCCATAGTCTTTTTGGATTCCTCCAGCCCCTACCCATCTCTCCCTTCTTTGAACGTGAGTCTAGATGGAGAGCTGTTCTCTAATTTCCTCCATTATTTCATGTGTGTCTTTTATTTCTTTGACTGTAATATATAAGCTCTTTCAGGGAAGGGGCCAAATCTTAGCTTTCTCCTGTACCCTTTATAGCACCCAGCACAGATCTAGGTCCAAGATGCATCATATTACTGTACAAAAGAAAGCATTTGCCATGAGAATATTTGACCATTTTATTTATAAAATTTCAGTTGCTAACAAATTGCATATAAAATGATTTACTTCAAGTGAATACAGAATACTGCACAACTATTCAAATGATTTCCATCATAAATTTAATAAAACATTCCTTAAAAAGTCACCCATTAAAAAACCTCACAAATGGTAACAAGACCATTTTTGATCACTTAAAATGAATAGTAAGAAGCAGTGTCAACATAGCCTTTTCCATAGAAAGGTTCCGTTCCATCCATTTAAATCAAAGAGGACACAATACCACATATAATTGAAATATCCCACTGGACATCTGTCAATAGCCCTCCCATTGCTTTCACTGCCTTCCATTGAAGACAGCCAACTGGTAAACCCCCCAAAATTCCAAGTACACATCTAATGACATGCAATCCACTTTTAATGGTACCCTCCAGTAGCCTTGTTGCTTTCCAAATTCACAAATATAAAGCAACAATTCGAGGATATAGTCAACATATTCAAATGCATTCAACACACATTTATTAGGCGGGTATACAAAAGTGAAGAGGAGGAGATAAACCCCGCTCTCAGAGTTTATAATTTAACAAGGAGGGGAAGACACATGCACAGGTATGCAGGAGACAGGAGAATAGGTAAGAGGGGCAAGAGGTTCAGACAAAGTGCAGAGAGAGAGAGAGAGAGAGAGAGAGAGAGAGAGAGAGAGAGAGAGAGAGAAGAAAAAAAAGGAAAGGAAAGAAAAGAAAGAGAAGCCTGAGATCAAGGGAGTCTGCTTAGAGGAGGTAGCACCTGAGCTGGACCTTGAGGGAAGGTTAGTATTTCAACAGATAGCAATGCAGTTGGAGTTTATTGTGGGCCCAGGGGACAGCCTCTAAGAATGCAGACATAGATTACAGAAGGATAATATTGGGGAACTGCAAGTCATCAAGCTTGGCTAAAAGGAAGAATCTGTGAAGAGCAGCAACAGAAAGTGAGAGGTTGGTAGCAGGTTGGGGAGGGCTTTAGATGCCAGGAAATCCTACAGTCCTGAAGGCTTCTGAACAGGAGAGAGACACAGTCACACCTGTGCATGAGCAAGTGGATTTTGCCAGCTGTAAAAAGGGAGGAGAGAGACTCAATATTGGGAGACCAATCAGGAGGTTCTCACAGCAAGTCCTGGAAAGAAACGATGGAGTCTTGTATTGACACAAAACAATGTTATGTTTTCTTTTCCTTTTTTTCAACTATAAATGGAAAAGAGATAGCAGGGAAGGGGATCTTAGAAAATGTAGGTGATTTAGGTGATGACAAATGGAGGTAAAGACAAAATAAATCAATAAAAATGTAGTTAAAAAAAAAACAGTCAACCAAAGGAAACTGGGCACAACTCACCACTTTTCCAGAAGCAATGTCAGTTGGGAAAAGAGGTTAGATGAAAATTGACATGAAACTAGCACAACATTCAGTCCCTTCCACAAATCTCTTAAACTCAACAATCCCACTAAAGTGTGTGTGTGTGTGTGTGTGTGTGTGTGTGTGTGTGTGTGTGAGAGAGAGAGAGAGAGAGAGAGAGAGAGAGAGAGAGAGAGAGAGAGAGAGAGAGAAAGAGAGAGAGAGAGAGAGAAAGAAAGGGGGGGAGGATTGATATTGTAACATGTATGATATGTGTAGGCATTACATGCCAGATGAACAGAGAAATCTTTTTGTGGTTCCTTGAGAAACATTAGAAGGCAAGAGGCAACCAGTTCAATTTTCTGAGCACTTGGAGGTCTGGGGAGCTCTTTCCTCACAACCCTGTGGCCAGAGAGATAAAGTGGTTTGTTCAAGTGGCCCAGCCATCTACTGGAGAGTCAAGCCCTCCAACTCTTGATCCAGAAGTGTACAAAGAGCCTTAAAGGCTGATACTCTGGGAGCTCCACTAAGGTCATTTGTAAAGTGCTACAAGATAGATAGAAACAATGACTTATGAGGGCATTGGAGAGCAAAGCACCAGGGGGGAGGGAGGATGGGGAAGAAAGTGATGGTGGGGGGTGTTGGGAAGGGGCTTTGAGGAATGCACAATGCCAGGGCAGTAGCCTAATTAAGTCCCAGCAGCAACCAGTATAGGCACAGAGAGGTCAGAAGCCCCAAGGGAAGTGCTGGTGCTTTCTCGGGACCTTTATATGACAAGAAATATTAGCTATCTGAATCTCCACATTATAAACAAGGCAACAGATGCTGGGAGCCCAGATCCACTCTAGAGGGGCCGACACAGGACATACACACCCTCTCCATACAGATTAGTGTTGCCTGAAGCTCCATGAGGCTCACTCCAACCACATATTATCCCAACTGGGATATTGAACAGAGCTGGTAGCTCCAGTCACATGTAATGCTCTACCACGGACACTAGAGGGCAGGACAACCAAGCGTTCCGATTCCAAATCAGTTGCTCACTAAAAGCTTAGAAAGGACCCATTTTTTTCCAAATTGGAAAACAAAACAAAACAAAAAGAAACACGCCCAAATTCTGTGCCTCCCCTTCACAGGACGCAACTGGATGAAGCGCAAAGAAGCAGTCCTTCTTGTTTTATTTGCAGAGTGTACTGATATGGGGGAAAAATCTGCTGGCCAGCCTGCCCCATAGATCAAGGCTGGTGTCAGTCCTCTGAGGAGGGTGGTTTGTGTCCAGGTTTAGTTCTAGCTTGGCATGCACTGACTTAGGGAGGCCTTCATCATCTGGAAAGCATCTCATACTAAACAAGCAATAAAACAAAAAATCCTTGTCTGTAGAAGTAGAGACGGTGGTAGAGGAACTAATGCAGTGAAGTGTCTTTAAGGAATGTTTCATTTTTTGAATTCCTTAAACCAGGCTTTCGAATGCTCTCATTGGAACAGCAAATAAGAAACTACCCAAAAAGGGGAGGGCAGCTTGGGAAGAATCTTCTAAATTCGTACCTGGCTATCACTGATATCTAAAGTACTCCCTCTCCATCCTCAGGGGCTCAAGCACCTCACTTATTGTTACCTGCAGGCTCTGGAGGCATTTTTTTTCTCCTTACCACCACAGAAAGACCAATACACATCATTTCCCCTGTGGCTCAAAGGACTTGGCACCCCACCAGCAGAGAAAGAAAGGGCTTGGAAACAAATACCACCACAGCCACCACCACCACCACCACCACACTCGTTGCCTTAAAGGAGGGTGCCAGAAATGAAAATCGATTGGCCAGTTTTCATGGAGAAGTGCCCAGGTCTTCTTCGGAGGTCTAAAAGATATCTCCCTGGAGAAGGGTTCCTCAGAATGAAATCCAAAAGCAAAGAGCTGGAAAGGGCCTTTTAGGTCACCAGTATTCAGTATCTCCATTGTCCCTGGCCATAGACTTCATGGGGCTTCTTTTCACTGGGGCTGGAAACAGGGTCTGAGTGGATCTGTGTAAGACAGCCAATGGAAAGCTCACTCCTAAAATATTTCCATCCCATCCTCCAGCAAATGCAACTCTATATATTTTGCATGAGAAAAAAGTCAGCTGACCTACATCTTAGACACTTCTTGAGAAAGTATTAGAATCTTTAAAGGGGGGGGGGAGTAGTAAAGTTATAAATAGGTGTAGGAACTGGTCCTTGGTGAGCATAATAGTCTTAAAAGAGCACTATGTTAAATGACTTGCCCACAGTTACACAGCCAATATGAGGCAGTGGTATTTAGGTCTTCTGGGGTTTGGAGGACAACTCTTTGTCCATTAAATCACACTGTCTCTCCAGAACTATAAAGAATAATAATTTTTTAAGGCCTTACCTTCCATCTTGGAATCAATACTGTATAATGGTTCCAAGGAAGAAGAGCAGGAAAGTTAGGCAATGGAGGTCGAGACTTGCCCAGGGTCACACAGCTAGGAAGTGTCTGAGATCATATTTGAACCCAAGACCTACTGTCTCTATGCCAGACTTTCAATGCATTGAGACACCTAGCTGCCCCCCCCCATAATAATTAACAGTAGCCATAAAGAATGTAACCATGGTACAGCTATGACAGTTAAAGAATAGGTAGAGAGGTTAGTCATCCCACCCTATGTGAAGGGCTAAATCAATTAGTACTATGGACCAGTGGAATGAAGAAGGGCTGCTTTAACTAGGATGTTCAAAGCAATAAAAGACAGAGTCCAAGAAAATACTTTAAACTTTCCAGAAAAATCAAAATCATCCTCTCTGAATAGTTTCATTAGCATTTTCCCAACTTTGGTGGAGGGCCTGCAGGACAGTGGTCCGAGAGTGCAATCAGACTGGCTCTTGGACTACATCTCTGACAAATTCCAGGCTCCGGACGTCCATTCCAGGTAACTACAGCAATGGCAGGTGAAATGGGGTCTTCTCTCTCCCTCTAGCCCACCCTAAGGGAAAGTGAATCAGGAAGTCAGTGCAACTTCCTAAGGGGAATGTGAAGAATAACGTGACACTGTGGAAAGATGGAACCAGGTTTATTAAGGATGATCTTTATTACAAACACTTCCCAAGTGTAAAAAAATAATAGGGGATAAAAAAAAGGAAGCTCATATAGACTTGCTGTTGGTGTTTTGCTGCTTTCACTGAAGGGTGGGATGTTGGCTGACGATGAGTCTAAGGGTGAATGGAGTTCATGAGGTAATTCATGGAAAAAGGCAAAAGTGCAACTTGGAGGGCTCAAGTCTTCACTGCCATGGGATGATGTGTGACTAAATGTTGATCTGGGGACTGGAGATGGACTGTGGTCATTGTGTATCTCTCGGACATGGAATGAACCTTTCTATCTAACAATAGAAGTATAGATAGAGAACACACACTCATGCATACCCATACACACACACACCCCAAAATGGAAGAGATTACTATTTAGAAGAAGGTTGTGGATAGGGTATTTTCTTTCTCTTTTTATGAGCATCTGGAAAATTGATAATACCCAGGGTTGAGACAGGGTGGGCCAAAAGAGAAAAACACAAGCTCAATCTCTCTCTCCAAAGTGTGCTGGCTTGCCAAATGGCAATCTAAAGATGGGGCATGCTATACAGAAGGTCCCTGGCACCTGTAGCATCCCTGCTGCCCGGGGGGGGGGGGGAGGGAAATGCCCTGCTAGACATACAGAAACTGCTGGATGAAAGCCTGGAGGCTTTCTATGGCCTTCTTACTGGCACTGGGTCATGTTGGGGCGGCAGCACCAAGACAATGTCATAGGGTCCCTCCTCCAGGCTTATATGGCAGTCCTGGCTCCTGATACTTGTGCTTCATTATCATTCTAGCTGTTAAGTCCCCTGGAAGAGGACGGAGGTAAATGCAGACCACACACATGATTTCTTTCTTTTCATTAGAAAAAAGAAGACAGGCCTTTTGAGTCTGTTAGTGCTGCTTCCCATTGGTATTTAATTCTATTTGGGGGAAGGAAGGAAGGAAGGAAGGAAAGAAGATAGGTAGGAAGGAAGGAGTTGAGAGGGGGAGGGGTCATGAGAAAAGACCCCAGGGACAACGTGGCTGAGTTCCTGGAAGCATTTTGTGTGTCAAGGCTGATTCCTTCACTTCAAGGATGGGGGAATGAGCCAGAACTTCTCACGGCCTTGCACTGAAAAAAACAAATGGGCCATTTCTGACCAGATTACAGTTTGAAATATTTCTGGGAGTGTTTGGGATGTGAGGAGAGGGATTCCTGGCTGGTGGATCTCAAGTTGCAATGCATGCAGGTAAGAATTATTAAAAAAGGAAAAATCAAAGTTTCAGCTGAAGAAGAAGATATTGTAAAGGAAAATCTGAAAGAACTGTAGCCCCATAAGCCCCAAATAAAGAGTATTCCAGAAGTTTCCAAGAAATACAGCAAATGATTTGGGGGGGGTAGGGAGGGGAGGAGATTAGGTTACACCATTTCAATGAACACAATTTCTTCTATTTCCTTTTGAAATAAACCCCATGCTTGCTTAAGAAGATTGCTCGGCTAAGATATGGCATCCTGAAGTCTTCCAACCCACTGGCTCAGTACAGATGTCATATGGATTCCCTTTCCTGGCAATGAGAGAAGAAGCTGGAATGGCAGGTGATGCTTCTCACAAGTTATTTAAGGACTCTGTTCTCAAATTCTGGACCAAGACACTGAAAAGACCCAAGTTTTCTTCTTGATTTCTTCTTGGTTCTTAAAAGTTTCTTAATGTGTAGAATGAAGATGGGGGAAAAAATTGCCTCTCAATTGGTTTTAGAAAAGATAGCAGTTCCTTTTCCTTTGATGACACAATGACTGGTCTTTCTGGGTACACTGAAGATACAAAACTCCTTCTAGCACCTCTGACAGCCCTCAAATAACACAAGGAGAGAAAAAGAGCATTTCTCCCAGATCACAATGTAGTTCTATTTCAATTTACGCACATCTGTTTGAGTTTTCTTTTTGGTAAGTGTCCAACTGTTCACAAACCCTGGCTACAGTAGATGCACGGTTCAACAGCTTTCCAATGGGTCATTTTTGTTTTTAAAATTGAAATCTGTCAGTGAGCAGCAGGTCCTAATAACCCTCCCCAGGTTCACCCCCACAGAAGCAATTTCATGGCAATACCAGTCTTTGCGACTACAGATTGCAAGCATTGTCAGTGTGGTTGGAGCTTGGCATCAGCATAGCAGACTGGAGGCAGGGCAGGGTCTCAGGAGTCCAGTGTCTTACAGTGGTCAGTTCATTCAGCAGTTCTACCAGCTGGCCCTGACAGCTTCAATGTCACTAACCAAATTCTGGGCTAGGCATATCCCAAAAATCTGAGAAAAGAAGAAAGAGCAAAAGCATCAGAGGGAGTGATGGGGTTTCCTGGGACTAAGTGCAGCCCTATCATGACCAGCTCTATCAGGACAGGAGCTCTCTGTTTTAGCTTTAAGCCCTCATGAAGGAGAAAGCAATGCCATCAGACCTACGGTAAAAGACACTACCCATTTTCAGGCAGGTGGGAGATGGGGGGAAAAATGAAAAATGAGACTTATGTCCAAGAGGGAATTTATTTTGTTTGACTACAACTATTTGTTACAGTTTTATTTTGTTTTCTTTTTCTTGGATGTGGGGAAGGGGCGGTGGCAAAAAAGGAGTGAAATGTGCTCTTTGAAAACCTAAAAACAAAAGAAGTGAAAGCCAAAGCTGAGAGAGGTTAGACTCGACACACTCTAACATCCTTAATACCTCTACTATCCTGTCACATATGTGGTCTGTTCTTCCAAATTGAAACATCAAACTTTGGATCAAGTGAGATGTCATATCATCTCATAGAAAAAAACTCTTTCAAAAGATATATAAATGCCATTATAAATGACATGATGATGATGATGATGATGATGCTTCCAGAATTGCAAATGCTAACTTGAAGAGTACCTGAGCTATGAAGGAACTCAAGCATCGTAGGTTATAGACTGTTATAGGCCATTATAGGTGGAAGAAATCAACTAGCACAGATGCCTCATTACTTAGGTAGATAAATCAAGTCCCAGAGAGTATCAAACAATTTGTCCAAAGTACCAAACTAGCTAAAGCATCCATTTTATGGCTTGTGAAGACAAGTTATAGGGGCAGCAAGGTAGCACAGGGAGCCAGGAGGATCTGGGTTCAAATTTGACCTTAGACACTTCCTAGCTGTGGCAAGTCAATTACCCTGGTAGGTCTCAATTTCCTCATCTATAAAACAGGGATAATAATGATACTTACCTCATCACAGGGTTTTGTGATTTTAAAAGTCCTTTATTAACCTTAAAATACTTTATCTAGGCTAGTTACTATATAATTCCTAGCTACTACTCCCTTGATAAGCTTCTTGTAGCCCCTGGGGGTGCCTGGTCCCTGCCTCCAGGATTTTGGCCATTCCTCTTAGGGCTTTGTAGCCTCCAAAGAGATGCTGAATGGAGAGTCATCTCCAGCTTTATCCCAGGCACTGGTGAAACAAGCACAGAGTGCTCAGACAATCCTTGCCATATTGGCATGGAACAATTTGAAGCATTTCTGAATCTTTGGAATTATACTATCCGCTGGCCCACATCTCTCTATCTTGTGCAAAGGAATCACAACAGGTTTTATCAAGTGCTTTGCTAAAAATCTAGCTAGCTAGAGTTTATTTCAGCAATAGAAAGGAAGGAAAGAAGGAAGGAAGAAAGGAAGGGAGGGAGGGAAGTATGGAGGGATGGAGGGAGGGAGGGAAGAAATATGGAAAAGAATATTATTACAACAAAATTAAGAGGAGTGGGAGATTCAGAAAAATTCATGAAGATGAACAAACTGATGCAGATTGAAATCAGCAAGAAAAGGGAAATTTGCATGATGACACCAATAAGATGAAGGAAAACAAGTTAGAAAGACTTCAGAACTGCCATCAAAGCCACAACAAGACTGACAGAAACATATCTGACATCTGGAAAGAAAGAGAACAGAATAACAATACAGACTGATGCATTCTCAAACATGGCCGATGTGTGGATTTGTTTTGTTGGCCTCTAAGCGTTTATTATAAAGGAGAGCTTCTGTGGGAGAAAGATAATGGCAGGCCAGGGAAGGCTAATGGGTAGTGACAGATTTTTAAAAAAATCATTAATAAACCATTTTTTCAAAATGTACAATACAAATACAGGAGATACAAATGAAAAGAACTGTTTTGTTACTCTGTTAAAATAGATATTTTAAAAACAAAAACAAAAGACTCTAAAGTATATGAAAACATGTGCTATTTAAGTTTGCAATTAAAAAAAAAAAGAAGAAGAAGAAGCTAGGTAGCTCAATGGATTGAAGGCCAGGCCTACAGACAGGAGGTCCTAGGTTCAAATCTGACCTCAGACCCTTCCTACCTGTATGACCCTGGGCAAGTCATTTGACCTTCCCCTTGCCTAGCCCTTACCACTCTTCTGCCTTGAGACAATACACAGTTTTGATTCTAAGATGGAAGGTAAGGGTATTAAAAAAAAGAAGGAAAAGAAAAGAATATAGGGATACTCTTTATCAATATTTCCTCTTCTTTACCCAAACCAGATACCATCATGCTTATTCTTCCCTTACAATATCACTTGAATGTAGGCACTTCTTTCCACTCACACCACAGTTATCCTAATTTAGCACAGTTCCAATGAACTATGCCCACAGCCTCTCCATTTCCACAACAATTTTCCTCACAGCTGCCAAAAGGATATTTCTACAGAACAGGTCCAACCATATCACTCCTTCTCTTACTTAAGAAACTCTTCTTGTATTTAGGATAAAATCTAAACTCTAGGGGCAGCTGGGTAGTTCAGTGGATTGAGAGTCAGGCCCAGAGACGGGAGGTCCTAGGTTAAAATCTGGCCTCAGACACTTTCCAGCTGTGTGACCCTGGGCAAGTCACTTGACCTCCATTGCCCACCCTTACCAATCTTCCATCTATGAGACAATACACAGAAGTTAAGGGTTTAAAAAAAAGAAAAGAAAAAGAAAAAATCTAAACTCTGCGCTTTGGCATTGAAAGCCCTACCCTGCCTGGCTCCAACCATTCTAAATTGATTGATTACCCATCTCTGTGCCCTCACACAGGCTGTGTCCTGCTTCCTCCCCTCTTTACTACTCCCTCTTGCAATCCCTCACTCCTTACCAGGCTCAGCTGTCCCAATCTCTGATTTGAAGCAGGAAGGTGGTGCAGTGGATACTACAGCCAGAATCAGGAAGCCCAGTATTTAAATCTGGCCACAGACATTTACTAGCTGTATGACCCTGGATAAGTCACTTAATGTCTGTTTGTCTCAGTTTCCTCATCTATAAAATAGGGATAATAATAACACCTACCTCCTAGGTATTTTGTGCATAAAATGAGATATTTGTAAAGTCTTATGTTTCTCTCCAGTCAAATGTAAGCTCCTTACGGGCAGGAGTTATTTGGTTTTTGCCTCTGTATCCCCAGTGCTATGTAGAATGCCTGGCACATAGTAAGTGCCTGAAAAATTCATCTTGAATTGAAGTGAGCCAAATTATCATATAAAACATCGAGTACAAAATAGCATAAAAACAAAGGATTAGTCCTGAGAAAAACATGCAGGTGCATTTGTTGTTACTTTAGTGAGGGAACACTTAGCATCTCTTTAGTCTCTTTTTTTCCTGCCTCTAAGGTTGGCATGACAGACAGACAGACGGACAGATGGGCGGACAGACGGACGGACAGACAGACAGACAGACAGACAGACAGATGGATAGATAGATGGATAGATAGATGGATAGCTGGATGGATATCTACATACATACATACATACATACATACATAGACGGATAGATAGATGGATAGATAGATAAAGATTGAATTGCCAGGGGAGGACTACAAGTTCTAGTGTGCCTTGCTTTACCCCAAAGAGGTGTTCCTAAAATATATGTAAACTAAATTGCATTTTACTTGGAGGGGTTATCACTTAAGGTAACCCTACTGTGAATCATTTTATAAATTCCATGTTTAATATGAATAAATTGCCCACCTGATAGTTCTGTTTGTCTTATTTTTCATTCTATTGAGCTTTCTTAAATCAGGGCAGATCTAGATTTGTAAAATACCTGCGTTGACAGTAAGTAGCTGGATAAAGCAAAGTCTTCTAGAAATGAGAGTGAAATCATGTAAAAATTAATATCCTCTGACTACTACCCTTGACCTCTTGGCTCTAGTTTAAAAGAATGAAATCAGAGATGACTTTGAGGAGCAATCTTCTACTAGTTTTTATAAGGGAGGGGCCCTTATAATATTGTTTCAAAAGAGCAAAGTAATGAGAAGGCTGGCTTCAGTTGGAAGATCTGGGTTCAAATCCTTCCTCTGACACCAAGCTAAGTCACTTAACATTCTACTTTCCCAGGCAATTATCTAAATCATGAAGTTTCTGAAGGGATGCACTTCTGGATCTGTGGAGGGCATCTCCATGTGGAATCCCTCGCAACAATTCTACAAGAAGACCAACCCTAATAAAGAAGGTCTTACTTACCTGAAGCAATGCAATGCCTATGAAAATACCAGCCACTATGGTTAAGTTGTCTTGCAACCACTTTTCAAACTGGGGAACACAGCCTTTTGTGTAGATGACAATCTGTTGATCGACCTCCTTCACAAAAGATAAGAAAAGGAGAATGTCACAGGTCCTCTTTTGGTTCCAAGTAGTATTTAAGGATTCAGTTGTTTAAGGAAAAAAGGTCTTTGTGCTAGACAAGAACAACAAAAAATTCTACTTACTGGTTTTTGCCTGGCATCATATCCACATTGAGTGTTGATGACATCTTCCTGATGGGAAAAAGGAACAGAGAAGTTTCTCCTTGTTAAAGAGATACCACCAAACAGAGACACTGATTATGGTTTAGGAAAAGAGCTGGGAGGCTCAGTAGGATCATAGAAGAATAGAGCTAGAAGGGAAAACCATCTCTCTGGCCCCAGAACTGCCTATGTACTGGCTTTTTCCATAAGGGAAGATAAAAAGAACCTTTCACCCAGGAATCTTCTGGTAAAAGTTTAACAACTGGTACTCTGATGCCTGGGATATACTTTTAGATTTAATTCGTATTATTAACATTTTCTCTGTCACTTTTCTTAAACATAAACAATCAAAATTAAGCAGTAAATCAAACCTTGCTTCCTAGCTATTTCCGAGGTGCGAATGTTCACAATGACAATTTAACAATCGAGTCTGCCAGTAAAAACCACTTACATCCCACCCTTGCTCTCACCCCATTAACACCAGCACTACTAGGTGAGGCTTAGGCGTGGGCTGGGGAGAATGATAGATGAGGAAAGCCAGAAGCCATAAGTGGAACTTGCAAAAAGGTCAATTTAGCCCAGACCCTATGAAAAACTAAATAATCTGAGCTGCTCTAAAGTAAGATGGGGTTGCCTCTAGCAAAGGTGGGCCTTCCTTGCTGAGAAGGCAAAGCTAGATAATCCCATCGTAATAATGAGATAATAAGAAAACTGCCTGATTTGGGTCTAAAATCTCTAGAAAGGAAAGCATCTGATAAGAGAATCTTATTGCATAGTTCTAGAATGAAATGTGTCAACAGTGGCCTGTCCATCTGACAGTCAACACAAGTAATTAGTTCTCTCACTATGTCCCCATCTTGAGGGAAGAAAGAGCAAGAGACACCCAGCTAAAGCAGAGAGTTCATCAAAACAGCCACATGTGAAGGTAACAACGATAACAGCATCAACTGGTATTTATGGTTTGCAAAGCTTTTTATCTGTGTATGTATGTGTGCATGCGTGTGTGCATGCGTGTGTGTGTGTTCACAATCCTCAGAACAATCCTGAGAGATAGGTGCTATTATTATCTCCATTTTACAGATGATGTCAGAGATTAAATAATATATGTAGGGCCACACAGCAGCTAGTCTATGTCTAAGACAGAATTTGAACTTGAGTCTTTCTGATTCCAATTTCTGCAGTCTACCCATTATGGCACTTAACTGCCTATAAGCACACCCTATAAATGAAGCATAAATAGGGGCCCCTCCACTCCTGCTTATGAAGTCTTCCTTGATCTTTCAAACTGGATATAACTTTATCTTTCCGAGAACTCCCATGGCACCGTTGGACCCTCTCTCCTAGCACCTAGCACATCCTGTCGTGTATTCTAGTTATCTGTGCACTTGTCTCTCTCCTCCCATATTAAACTGTCAGTTCTTGAGGACAGAGACCACGTCTGGTTCCTCTTTGGATCTCCCATACACCAAGCACAGTTCATTGCATATTGTATGTGCTCAATAATAATGCTGAGTTGAACTGAAGAACCAGGAGAGGGGAAGAGAGGTGAGGTAAGGCTTCAAGGAGCAGAGGGACAAAGCTGCCCTGACCCAGAGGAGACTAATAGAACCCTTCTCTCTCTCTCTCTCTCTCTCTCACCCCCAAGGCCCTTTGGGTAAAGAAGATGAGCAATAGTTTGTCAATAATATTCATTCACTTACTGCAGGATCCTTAGTACAACATGAAAATGGTACGCCACATCGTTCTCGACTTGCATTGGAATCTGTGCAATTGAAGTAAATATTTAGGTTCCAGTCATCCGCTCCAAAAGCCCCACAGCACTGCCACTAGAGCAAACAGGAGAAAATTAGAACCTCTTGGCTCATCGATGACCACCCTGCTTGCATTCATTTCCACTGAAACACCACTTTGCTCTAGCCAGCTGCCAATGTTCCTGCCTCCCCAGAATGCCGTTGCAAGCCAAACTGAACCTAAATGGTCCATCAAAAAAGCCTCCTCTGAAGGAATTCCAAGACTACTTATAAAATTAATTCATTTGTTTACAATTGCTAAAGAAAGGTGGCGAGTGGCATCACAGCCCAGAAGGAACCAGGCAGCAAAGTTCCAGCAGGCTTGATTTAATTTTGTGCAAATTGAAATGGAGCCTGTGCCTGTTGGGTGTGGGAGGGAAGGAACAGCGTCTGGCCCACAGCCTCTCTTCATTATCCTGGGGCACGCTGCTCACACCATTCCACGGGGCCAGTGTGACAATTTGATTGCTCTAAAGTTTTCAGGGCCAGAGCTGCCTGGAAGCATTCAGCTCCACGTGGCTCTCATGGTGCGGTTGGAAGAACCGAAAACAAAGCGAGACATGGAGAATGTAATTTCCACCTAGTGCAAACTACATTTCAAACAGGTGTATTGGTCATGCCAAGTCAAGCCACACTTGATCATTGGGAAGGGTTCTTCCGGATGACACAAAGCAGGACAAATCACAGAAGCAACAGAACTTTGCTGTATCGGCCATGCAATCCAGCTACACATAAAGCTGACTTTAAACTGGAGAGCCAAGGCAGTTAAAGAGAACTTCAGAATATGACGAGTGGAAAGAGGGAGCTTTGGTCCCCAAATAAGACTTGGCCAACTACAGAGAAGTTATGGCAGATACTGCACAAACTGCTGATAGTAATGCTGGAGCTTGAAAGGACTGGCCTCAGGTACTTCCTAGCTGTGTGACCCGGGCAAGTCACTTACTGGCCTCAGGTACTTCCTAGCTGTGTGACCCGGGCAAGTCACTTATCCCCAATTGCCTAATTCTTATTGCTCTTCTGCCTTGGAACCAACACTCATTCTTGATTCCAAGAAAGAAAGTAACCATCAAAAGAAAAGGACATTATAGGTCTGGTCAGCCACTGTGTCCATTGTATGAGTGAATGGAGGAGAGGGAATAAACATTTATGTAGCTTCTGCTGTTTACCAGGCATTGTATTAAGTGCTTTTTTACAAATGTGTTCTATCGATGACGTAACTGAGACCCAGGAGAGGAGACAGTGATTCACAACAGGGTTAAAATATAGGGATTCTTGACAGTCACCCTCCTCTCTACACAATCAGGGTGCCTACCCAGGGGCTTACTCGTTAAATAAGAGAATGGAGGGCAGGAGCTAGGTAACTCAGTGGATTGAGAGCCAGGCCCAGGGACCGGAGGTTGTGGGTTCAAATCTGGCCTCAGACAGTTCCTAGCTGTGTGATCCTAGTTAAGTCACTCGATCCCCCATCGTCTTGCTCTTCTGCCTTGGAACTAATGCACGGTATTGAGTCTAAGACGAAAGGTAAAAGTTTAAAAATTAAGTAAGAGAACTAAGGTCAGACCACAGCCAGAGAGCAAACGTTTCAGATGGTTTATGCAAGGCAAGTCTGTTCAGAGCTCTTTCATTATCTGTAAGTTATTACCATAGTGCAAGATGTCTCCTATGCATTTCTCATTTTGTTCACCCTCACAGCACCCCCCTGTATGTTAAATAGGGCTTTGTTTTACAGACCAAATAAGAGGACAAGGGACCTGCATGGCTAGTCACAGAGACAGCAAGAGGTAGAGGCCAGGATTCTAACCCAGGTCCTCTGACTTCAAAGTCGGGCTTCTTTCCAGTTACATAACCGCCTAATTATGGGCTGTAAGGAAGAGGGGAAGCAGGTGCCAGAAAGCAGTTATCTTTAGATCCCAGGTGGAACTTCAAAAATACAAGCAGCTGATTCTCATGCACTGCTAATAGGAGAAGACCAGCCAGCATGGCAGGTGCCCATCCACATGGCTTCTCCACCTTCTTCCTTTTCACATCAAGCCAAAAACATCAGAATGACAGAATTCGACCCGAGGCAGCCCAAGGGCAAGTCAGAGGACCAGAAACACAGCAGGCCACGGAGAGGATGTCTTAGTTGGCAAAACAAAAAGCAGGGGAAAGCAGTTATGTAGGATTAGCCATTCAATAGGTGCTTTGGGTTGAAAGGAAACAAGATTCCAACTTACATATTCTTGGGTAAAGTCTATGAGGTTTTGTAAGTCGATGTCATCCCTGTAAGCTCTGATGTTGTTGTTTATAAAGAAATACAGCTGGTCTTTGATCCAATCTTTGAAAACAAATGCCAGAACCCCAGCAGTGAGCTCCAGGAAGAAAATAATTCCCAGGAACACAGAAAACTAAGACAAAAGACACACACAGAGAACAGTTACGATGGCTATTTTCACCATATTTGGTTAAAAGGCTCTTTCTTCTCACTTTTGAAGTCGTGTCATTATCTCAGAATGTTACTCAGTTCCAGAGCAGATGCTCGTCTTTTCTGGAGATTCATTAAAACAAAATTACATTTCAGGAAGGAGGAAAAAAAATCCATAATCACATTTTAGGTGCACTGGTATTCCAGTCAGTAATTAACCAACACAGCCCATAAGCAAACAAGAATGACTCGTTATACCCAAATTAAGTCCAAATGAATTCACATGATTAATGTTCCTGCCAAGAGCTTTTATTAATGACCAATTCCTTACCTCTAGGACCCTTTACTGGTGTTTAAAAGAAAAATAATTGAAGCAGGTAGGTAGTAGCTCAGTGGATTGAGAGCTAGACCTAAATGTGGGAAGTCCTAGGTTCAAATGTAGCCTCAGACTCTGCCTAGCTGTATGACCCTGGGAAAGTCACTTAACCTCCATTGCCTAGCCCTTACTGCTCTTCTGCCTTGGAACCAATAAATAGTATTGAGTCTAAGATGGAAGGTAAGAGTTAAAGATAAATAAATAAGCAAAAAATATATAGATTATCATAATAATGGAGCTTTCCTGCCCTCTGGAATGGTAGTCAGGATTCCATATTCCTTTAGAGGACTGTGATGTATTTTTTTTATTAAACATTTATTAATATTCATTTTTAACATGGTTACATGATTCATGCTCCTACTTTCCCCTTCACCCCCCGCACTCCCCCCACCCATGGCCGATGCACATTTCCACTGGTTTTGTCATGTGTCATTGATCAAGACCTATTTCCAAATTGTTGGTAGTTGCATTGGTGTGGTAGTTTCGAGTCCACATCCCCAATCATGTCCACCCCGACCCATGCGTTCAAGCAGTTGTTTTTCTTATATGTTTCCTCTCCTGCAGTCCTTCCTCTGAATGTGGGTAGCATCTTTACCATAAATCTCTCAGAGCTGTCCTGTGTCATTGCTTTCTGCTGGTACAGAAGTCCATTACATTCGATTTTACCACAGTATATCAGTCTCGATTTAATTTAATTAAGTTGCCCAGAACAGAGTTCCTTGGTGTGAGATGGTTGCGGCCCTATGCTCCTCAGGGAGCCAACAGGAATAACACATATCAGTCTCTGTATACAATGTTCTTCTGGCTCTGCTCCTTTCGCTCTGCATCAGTTCCCGGAGGTCTCTCCAGTTCACATGGAACTCCTCCAGGTTATTATTCCTTTTAGCACAATAGTATTCCATCACCCGCATATACCACAGTTTGTTCAGCCATTCCCCAATTGAAGGACATCCCCTCCTTTTCCAGTTTTTTGCCACCACAAAAAGCGCAGCTATAAATATTTTCGTACAAGTCTGTTTATCTATGATCTCTTTGGGGTACAAACCCAGCAATGGTATGACTGGATCAAAGGGCAGGCATTCTTTTATAGCCCTTTGAGCATGATTCCAAATTGCCAACCAGAATGGTTGGATCAGTTCACAACTCCACCAGCAATGCATTAATATCCCAGTTTTGCCACATCCCCTCCAGCATTCATTACTCTCCCCTTCTATCATTTTAGCCAATCTGCTAGGTGTGAGGTGATACCTCAGAGTTGTTTTGATTTGCATTTCTCTAATTATTGGAGATTTAGAACACTTTCTCATGTGCTTGTTGTTACTTTTGATTTCTTTACCTGAAAATTGCCTATTCATGTCTCTTGCCCATTTATCAATTAGGGAATGGCTTGATTTTTTTATACAATTGCTTTAACTCCTTGTATATTTGAGTGATTAGACCCCTGTCAGAGTTTTTCGTTATAAAGATTTTTCCCAATTTGTTGTTTCCCTTCTGATTTTGACTACATTGTTTTTGTTTGTACAAAAGCTTTTTAGTTTAATATAATCAAAACCATTTAATTTACATTTTGTAATTTTCTCTAACTCTTGCTTGGTTTTAAAGTCTTTCCTTTCCCACAGATCTGACAAGTAAACTATTCTGTGTTCACTTAACTTGTTTATAGTTTCCCTCTTTATATTCAAGTCATTCACCCATTCTGAATTTATCTTGGTGTAGGGTATGAGTGTTGATCTAAACCTAATCTCTCCCATATTGTTTTCCAAATTTCCCAGCAGTTTTTGTCAAATAGTGTGGATTCATGTCCCAAAAGTTGGGCTCTTTGGGTTTATCATACACTGTCTTGCTGATGTCATTTACCCCAAGTCTATTCCACTGATCCTCCTCTCTGTCTCTTAACCAGTACCATATTGTTTTGATGACTGCTGCTTTATAGTATAGTTTAATATCTGGTACTGCTAGGCCCCCTTCCTTCACATTTTTTTTCATTATTTCCCTTGATATTCTTGATCTTTTGTTATACCAAATGAAATTTGTTATAGTTTTTTTCTAATTCAGTAAAGTAGTTTTTTGGTAGTTTGATAGGTATGGCGCAAAATGGGTAAATTAATTTGGGTAGAATGGTCATTTTTATTATGTTAGCTCATCCTACCCATGAGCAATCAATGGCTTTCCAATTGTTTAGATCCAGTTTTATTTGTTTGGAAAGTGTTTTGTAGTTGTTTTCATATAATTGCTGTGCTTGTTTTGGTAGATACATTCCCAAGTACTTTATATTGTCTAGGGTGATTTTCAGTGATGTTTCTCTTTCTACATCTTGCTGCTCTAATGTGTTGGAAATATATAGAAATGCTGATGATTTATGTGGATTTATTTTGTATCCTGCAACTTTGCTAAAGTTATTGATTATTTCTACAAACTTCTTAGTTGATTCTCAGGGACTTTTTAAGTATATCATCATATCATCTGCAAAGAGTGATAGCTTCGTCTCCTCATTGCCTATTTTGATACCTTCAATTTCTTTTTCTTCTCTAATTGCTACTGATAGTGTTTCTAGTACTATGTTGAATAATAGAGGTGATAATGGGCATCCTTGTTTCACTCCTGATCTTATTGGGAAGGCTTCTAATTTATCCCCATTGCATATGATGTTTGTTGATGGTTTTAGGTATATACTGTTTATTATTTTTAGGAAAGGTCCTTCTATTCCTATACTTTTCAATGTTTTCAATAGGAATGGATACTGTATTTTGTCAAAGGCTTTTTCAGCATCTATTGAGATAATCATGTGATTTTTGTTTGTTAGACTATTGATATGGTCAATTATGTGGATGGTTTTCCTAATGTTGAACCATCCTTGCATTCCTGGTATAAATCCCACCTGATCATGGTGGATGATCTTCTTAATTACTTGCTGGAGTCTAGTATTCTATTTAAGATTTTTGCATCTATGTTCATTAGGGAGATTGGTCTGTAGTTTTCTTTCTTTGTTTTTGATCTCCCTGGCTTTGGAATCAGTACTATATTTGTGTCATAAAAGGAATTTGATAGGACTCCTTCTTTGCTTATCATATCAAATAATTTGTATAGTATTGGGATTAGTTGCTCTTTGAATGTCTGATAGAATTCACTTGTGAATCCATCAGGCCCTGGCGATTTTTTCTTAGGGAGTTCTTTGATGGCTTGTTCAATTTCTTTTTCTGATATGGGATTATTTAGGTATTCTATTTCTTCTGCTGTTAATCTAGGCAGTTTATATTTTGGCGAATATTTGTCCATATCATATTATTTAATTTCCAATTAGTTTTTGATTTGCCTGTCCAGGTGCCCTTACTAATTATTATTTTTATTGCATTATGATCTGAGAAGGTTACATTTATTATATCTGCTCTTTCGCATTTGTTTGCAATGATTCTATGCCCTATAACATGGTCAATCTTTGTGATTGTGCCATGTGCAGCTGAAAAGAAGGTGTATTCCTTTTTGTCCCTATTTATTTTTCTCCACATATCAATTAAATCTAATTTTTCTAGGACTTCATTCACCTCTCTTACCTCTTTCTTATTTTTTGGTTTGATTTATCTAGATCTGAAAGAGGAATATTCAGATCTCCCACTAGTATGGTTTTACTATCTATTTCCTTCTTGAGCTCTGCCAGTTTCTCCTTTATGAATTTGGATGCTATGCCACTTGGTGCATACATATTGAGCAGTGTTATTTCCTCATTGTTTATACTGCCTTTAATCAGGATGTAATGACCTTCCCTGTCTTTTTAAATCATATCTATTTTTACTATGGCTTTGTCAGAAATCATAATAGCCACTCCTGCCTTCTTTTTCTCATTTGATGCCCAAAAGATTTTGCTCAAGCCCTGAACCTTAAACTTATGTATGTCTACCCGTCTCATATGTGTTTCTTGTAGACAACATATGGTAGGATTTTGGTTTCTAATCCACTCTGGTATTTGCTTCCGTTTTATGAGCGAGTTCATCCCATTCACATTCAGAGTTATAATCATCAGTTATGCATTTGCTGACATTTTCGTTTCCTCCCCTATTCCTACCCCCTTTTTCTTATACTATTTCCTTTTAAACCAGTGGTTTGCTATTAAGCCAGTATCCCTTATCCCCTCCCTTGATTAACTTCCCTTTCTACCCCCTCCCTTATTTTTCCCTTCTTTTTGTTTTTAAAGGCCTTATGAATTCCCTCCCCCTTCTTCTCCCCTCCCTTGTTTTGACCTCCCC
>NC_058135.1:44026284-44094757 GCF_016433145.1 Gracilinanus agilis
TGCCCATACTTTCCCCTGGAAATATATAGTCAATTTTGATGGGTAGTTGATCCGTGGTTGCAGGCCCAGCTCTCTTGCCTTTCTGTATATTGTATTCCAAGCCTTGAAGTCTTTTAGCGTGGAGGCTGCCAGATCCTGTGTGATCCTGATTGGTGCTCCTTGATATTTGAATTGTTTCTTTCTGGCTTCTTGTAAGATTTTTTCTTTTACTTGGAAGCTCTTGAATTTGGCAATTATATTCCTGGGCGTTTTCTTATCTGTATCGAATGTCGCAGGTGTTCTATGGATCCTTTCAATGTCTATATTGCCCTCTTGTTGTAGGACTTCAGGGCAATTTTGCTGAATAATTTCTTTTATTATGGAGTCCAGGTTTCTATTAATTTCTGGTTTTTCTGGAAGACCAATGATTCTCAAATTGTCTCTTCTAGACCGGTTTTCTTGGTCTGTCACTTTCTTATTGAGATATTTCATGTTTCCTTCTATTTTTTCAGTCTTTTGACTTTGTTATTTGTTCTTGTTGTCTTGAGAGATCATTAGCTTCTACTTGCTCAATTCTAGCCTTTAGGGACTGGTTTTTGGCTATAATCTTTCGGTTTTCAGCTATGATCTTTTGGTTATCGGCTATAATCTTCTGGTTTTCCTTTTCAATCTGGTCATTTCTGGTGTTCAATTTGCTTATCAGTTCATTTGATTTCTGAGCCTCACTTTCCAATTGCAAGATTCTACCTTTTAAACAGTTATTTTCTTGTCAGATCTCTTCCATCTTCCTCAAAATCTGTTTTGAACTCTTCCATAGCTTGTGAGGAGTTTTCCTTATTTGAGGAGGGTCCGGATGCTTGTTTGTTCTCCTCCTCTGTTTGCTCGGTTGTCTGGATTTTCTCTGTGTAAAAGTTATTGAGTGTTAAAGACTTCTTTTTCTTGTTGTTAATCTTTCTCTTCTGAACTTCCTGAGTCTGGGAAGCCATCATTAGCCCAGCAGCTTCTGAACTTTATCCTTGTGCTCCGTGACTGTCTGCGGTCTGAGGTCTGGTTTTTTCCATGGTCGAGCCCCCTGGTGGACCCCCTTGCTTGATCCTCTGCTGGAGGTTTCTTTACAAGTCTCAGGGCGCTGCTTCCACAGTCGTATACCCGTCTGCACTGGTTCCCTACTCAGGGTTTCAGCGCCTTAGCTCACGGTTGTGTCTGCCTCCACCCGCGCCTCTGCCTGAGCCTGCGCTCCGCGTCTGCGCTCAAAGTCCGTGCACGTTCCTCAGCTTTTTGGGGTCCTAAATCTTGCTGCTCTCAGGAACAGGCCCTGGAGCTGCCAATGACTCGATGGGTGCCCCAAACTTGCTCTATTTCTTTTTAGCTGGCTTTGGAGCTATAGGTGGCGTGTGTGGAGGGTTTGGGGGGTGGAGTTGCTCAGCCCGCGATTTAGTGAGAGCTGTTTCACCCCCTTTATAGCATGGAAATGCCCCGATTCCACGTACCTTCCACGCTGCACCCTGTTGTGGGGTCCCTCCATTCGACTGGGTTTGTTTTTATGCCCCCTTGAAAAGTCCTGTTTGTTTCGGTCAGGAGAGGTTAAGTGCTGCTTTTTACTCTGCTGCCATCTTAACCCAGAACCTGTGATGTATTTTTAATGTTTCCCCTTGCACCTCTTGCACAGGGTGGAATAACAGGAGGGTTCATTCAAGGGGAATGAGGAAGTCTGAGAGGTGGTACAGAGGAACAAGGCATTAAAATAATCTACCCACATGTGGAAGAGGAAAATAAGCCAGACCATCATCCACCCCTGTATGTGTGGCCACTTCCCAGGTCCCAATTTTATTATCTTTTCCCAAAACAATCATTTCTTAATTCTAAAGTCAGAAGGAGCCTTTGGGAAGTAAATGCAAGACTTTTTTGACTCCAGACTCTGTAAGAGAACAGGTCCAAAATCATGGACCTGGTAGAAATTTTGTATGATTTTCCCTTAGAAAATTCAGATGCTCCAATGTACATCCTGTACTAAGGCACCCAACTCTTTCCTGTAGGTGTCCCATTTACCCATCCCTCTTCTCTTAGCAGGTCTGATGCTATTGAAACAAGAAATGGGAATTGGGGCCTAATTATGCAGGTCAACTGTTCTAACAACAACAACAGGGACAGGTAAGCCCAGGTGGGGTCTTGATCACTGGCAGCTGAACATGGCCAACCCAAAGAGTTGGTTGGCTTGATAGAGCCAAGTTAAAAAGACAGAAATAATACTTAAGAGCTTTCCATTGATTTATAGCCAACAGGATCAACATCCACAGCAGATCATGGAGGAGGAAGGTTTGTATGGTTGTGGTAGGGAAAGAATCAGAGATTTACTCTACAAAATTGATGAACAGGGAAGTGCATGAGAAATATGGCAACTCTTCGTACGACTATTGGTCAGGAGTTCTTGACCTGGATCTACAGGGTTTGTAGATAGATTTTAGGGCTCCATGATTCTAGATATGGGGGTGGGAGTGGAATGACATATTCATTTTCATAAGCCTCTAACTGCAATTTAGCATTTCTTTCCATTATTTAAAAATATTACGCAGAGAAAGAGTTGATTGGTTTCACCAGAATGCCAAAGGGGACCATGACACACAAAAAGAGGAAGAACCCTGGCTTAAGGTGAATTTTACAGCTATTTGGTATCAGGCTCTACCCAACTACGTTTCATAGGTGGTATGCCACAAGTTATCTAGCACCTTCAGGTCTAAAAAAGGCAGGCATTGCTGTCTATAACCTTCTAAAAATCCATCCCCACCACCAGGTTCCTCAAGTGCCAGAACCGTTATCTGTGTTCCTAAAGGCAGACCTTGAGAGATCCATGTGGTGGTATATGCTGTGCCTGCTTGTGTCAAAGGGCAGCAAAACACCAATAGACATAGTTATTGGTGGCATAAGTCCTTTCAAATCTGTTTACATCTCGATGTAATAATATAAAGATATCCTAGCTCCTGCAGCATCAATGATTACTGAAAACTTTTTTATTGTGCCATCGTATCCAACTCTTCATGACCCCATTTGGGATTTTCTTGGCAAAGATCCTAGCATGGCTTGACATCTCCTCTTCTACTTCCAAGCAATATCCCCAACCTTGAGCATCAGGAAGTAGAAGTCAAGGGGAAAGAAAAGCTAAGCACATATGCTAAGCACTTTTGGATACAGTAGAGAATAATTTAATAATAACAATATAACATAGAATAATTCCTATTTCTTTGATAGTCACTACCTTTATTCCACAGTTCAACCATAGCAAGATATTTCAACACCAAAGAAGAAATGGGTCAAAGGTCCCAATGAAGTTTCCAATTCTTATCTCCCTAGAAGTCATATAAGTTCATTTTCAAGTTCCTTCTGTAAAACTTCTAAAATTCCAGTTCTTCTTAGATAACAAATTCAAGAATGATTCCAAAGAAAAATAGACTGTTAGGGCAGCTGAAAGTGGATAGAGAACCAGGCATAGAGATGGGGGAGGGGGGATCCTGGGTTCAAATCTAGCCTTAGGCACTTCCTAGTTGTGGAAGTCACTTACCCCCCATCGCCTAGCCATTACTACTTCTCTGCCTTGGAACCAATACACAGTACTGATTCTATGACAGAAAGTATAGGTGTATAATTAAAAAAATAAACAGACTTTCTGACTTTGAAATGAAAACCTGAGGTCCCCCAAGATAATAATGTTTCTCTCCTCCATTTTTTTTTAAACTAGTGTTCCTATTTCACCTAGGCTGGAAGTACAGTGGCCACTACTGGCCTGATCCCCATTGCTAATGGGATTTCTGACTTGCTCCATTTTGTAACCTGAATTGCTTCATCCTAACTCTCCATCCAGGGAGATTCCACATATTGGGGCTACATTTAGTGTGGGCACTAGATAGGCGCCAGCCCTAATATAGCACAGAGCCCACAAACTGAAGTGATTTATCAGTGTTAGCCTCTTCAACAGCAGGTACTTCAAAGACATGCACCACCATGGCAGGCTAATAATTACATTTTCTTTGTGCCCAAATCTTTTAATTTAACTTAATCAAAGTTATCCATTTTATAGCTCGTAATAATCCCTGTTTCTTGTTTGGTCATAAATCCTTCCCTTCTCCATAGATATGACAGGTAAACTGCTCCAATGAATCGCTTATAGAATTAAAGACCCTTTATGTCTAAATCAGGTATTTATTTTGACCTTATCTTGGTATATGAGATGTTAAATCTTATACCTAATTTCCACCATTCTGTTTTCCAGTCTTCCCAACAGTTTTTTCCCCTACCAAACCCTTACCTTCAGTTTTAGAATCAATACTGTCTCTTGGTTCCAAGATAAAAGAGCAATAAGGGCTTACATGGGGTTAAGTGACTTGCCCAGGGTCACTCAGCAAGGAAGTATCTGAGGCCTTATAAGAATCCAGGACCTCTGATATCTAGGATTGACTCTTAATCCACTCAGCCACCCAGGTGCCCTATTCCTAGCAGTTTTCTTTTTTTTTTTTTTTTTTTTTTTTTTTTTTTTTTTTGTCAGATAGGGAGTTCTTGTTCCAAAAGCTTGGATCTCTGGGTTTATCAAACACTAGGCCACTATAATTATTTACTATTGTGGATTATGTACCTACCATTGATCCACTACTTTATTTCTGAGCCAGTACCAGATTGTTTTGATGATTACCAACCACTTTATAATATAGTTTGAAATCTGATCAGTACCTGCACGTTTTTTCACATTAATTCCTTTGATATTTTGACTTTCTGTTCTTCCAGATAATAATTACATTTTCTAACACTGTCTTGTGCAATGATTTTTCCAGATTTATTCTCTAGGCTGACTGATCCTCCCCTCGTTGAGTTCTGAGAGTAGATAGTATTTCATTTTGTTATCTTTGTATGACGTAGTGCCTTTGGTATTTGGCACACAGTAAGCCCTTAGCTGATTATTTTTCAGTCATGACTGGTGTTTGCTTCTCTGGATCTCAGTTTCCTCCTATGTAAAAATCTAAGGATTGGACTAAATTATCCTGGAGGTCCCTTCTAGCTCCAACCTTTTCAGGGTTCTTTAGAGCACTTTAGTTGTTCACTGAGAACTCTCTTCTGCTGTGTCTATAACTCTAGTATGTATCTGGTCTCTGTAGCCCAGTGCTTGGCCCAGTGTCTGGGCATGGTAGACACATCATAAATGTTTGTTGATTATTTATCAGTTGCATGAGACTGGCTTTCCTGAGCCTCATTTTCCTCCCCCGTCAAGTGAGAGGGCTTGGACTAACCATTGCTGGAAGCTCCCCTCTAGTGGTGACACTCTATGATTCACTTCTGGACAGTTCTATTAGCTTCGTTCTTTAGGTACTTCTGCTGATGGCTTCTCAAAAGAACAATTAAGGAAAGTTCCAGCCACTATTATACTTACTATAGTACCTCTATCGATCCATTCTGTCTTTGTATCTCTGGTGCTAAGCACTTGGTGGATACTTTCTTTTTTAAACCCTTGCCTCCTATCTTAGAATCGATACCATGTTACAAGTTACAAGTTATTAGTTACAAGGCAGAAGAGAATCATGGACTGGGCGACTGGAATAAAATGACTGACCCAGGGTCACATATGTAGGAAGTGTCTGAGGTCATCTTTGAACCCAGGACCTCCAGACTCCCAGGCTGGCTTTCTGTCCATATAACAGGTACTTAATAAATGTCTGTTGATTGATTGGTCTCTTAGACCAGTGGTTTGTATTCTTTTAATATACAGAATAACCTTCTCCATTCAAGTTTGTTATATTCACTTTGTCAGGAAGGGAAGTTTTAGTAGCCACTAAGCTGAGTATATTAATTTCATTTATTTTAAAACATTCACAATTAAAAACTTGGGGGGCAGGGGAGGGGTTTAATTTGGGGGTATCATTATGGCATTAGTTTCTGGTTTCTCAGGCATCATTCATTCTCTGTCAAAATGGATACTTGTCAATCATGTGAATACAGATGAATTCAAAGAATGTCAAATTTAGAATTTTTTTTTAATTCAAATATCAGAAAGAAAGTCAGTGGATTGAAAGCCAGATCTAGAGATGGAAGTCCTGGGTTCAAATCTGAACTCAGATATTTCTTAGTAAATGATTCTGGGCAAATCACTTAACCCCCATTACCATTCATGTGCCTTGGAACCAATACACTGTATTGATTCCCAGACAGAAGGTAAGGGTATAAAAGAAAAAGAAAGTCACTAAATAAAATTATTCTTTTATTTCACATCCAGGCATACACAAATATTCAACCTGGGTTGTTGTTAGGGAACAGAAATAACACAAAGCAGCTTTCTTGTTCTTCTGATCGTAGGGTATCAGTTGTAGAGCTGGAAGGGGTTCTCTTTTCCCAGATGAATAAACTGAGGCCCAAATTGGATGGTGGCATAGGTGATGACGGAGCTGGGATTTGACCCCAAAGTCTTCTGACCCCAAATCTCCACTGCTTTTCTCACTGTATCACATAGTCCTCTTTGTGTAGCTGAAGCACATTAGCATGAGGACCAAGTTGGTCCTAGACTTTGCCAGGATCCCAGTGGGCTACAGTAATGGCTCTGATTCCGATGATATATCTGGAAGGGTGTTCATGTTAGCAATCCTTCTTTTAAACGACTGTATACATAATCAATCCTCTGCTTCCAGAATGCCAAGAAACAGCATGCCAGCTTATACATTCAAGTACTACCTTTGAGGGAACAGCTCATCTTGAACTACACTTACCAGGTATTTTTTTAAACCATAAAATAAACAACCTCTCATATAATGCCTTGCCTTGTGCATGGTCTCTCTTAAAGCAGTGGCATCAAACTGAAATAGAAATGGGCCTCTAAACCATTCATAAGGATCCCTAAAGGTCATATGTTAACCTAGAAAAAACCACATGTTTATTCTTTCTTTCTTTTTTTATTAATAGAACAACACATTAAAATGAGCTAGGAACTACATTTTATTCTGGTTTGGACTGCTCTCAAAAGTTGTAGGCTGCCATGTTGCACACCTTTGTCCTAAAGAACTCCTAAATTAATTGAAAATGAGAACAATCACTTGATCATGAGTTATGGGCTAGATACCGAGCCTCATGCTATTAGAAAGGAACACAAGAGGAGGAAACTTTCCTCTTATTCCAATTTCCTATTGAAAGGAGTTGCCTTGATCAAATGCTTGCAGGAGTCCTTCCCACATCATACCCTTTGTTCCACAAACACAGAGAGTAAAGATCAAAGAGCCTGGATACTTACAAACTTGAGGAGGAAAGTGTTTTCTCGGAGAGCTCCAATGCATCCTGCAAATCCTAAAATGAACATAACTCCCCCCACAACCAGGAACAGCCAAACAGGATCAAATCCTCCCAAATCTGTGATTGAAGAGATATTCGACAGGACCCCCTAAGAGGGAAAAAAGAAATAAACAAAAATACTATTGAGATAAGTTTTTGTATTTAAAAAACAAAAACAATGTCATAGCCCAGATGATGCCTTCTAGGATGCAGGGACGGGAGAGAGGGGCTGAGATCCTTGTAAATAAATTCAATTAATGAAAAAGAATAATAAAAAAAAGAACATGTTTTTTAAAAGAGTAATTTCAAAACAATCATCAGGTAACATTAAAACTATTGATAGAAAGAATGAATGAGTTTCTTCCCCCTGAAGACTTGAATATTTCCCTGTTGATACTGTTAAAATGAATAACAAACTGCCAGTACAACTTAGATGCCTTTTCTTGAGACTTTTGCGGGATTGTTGCAATGAATCAAGGAAGAATAACAGAAGATTCCAAATAAAAAAATTGAAAAAAGTTGGGGGTGGGGTGGGGAAGAGGCCTCTAAATCCAACCCAGCCCCCTGGGATGGCACCAATAAAACTTTTGAGATTCTCTCAGCTGTGGGTCACTCCTGCAGCTCAAGACTCCCTAAATCTCTCCTAAGTGCCAGTCCCACATCACTAGCTGCCTTCTGGACATTTCCAAATGGGTGTCCTGAAAGTACCTCGAACTCAACCTATCCAAAATGGAACTAAATATTTTGTTCCCTAAACCTGCCATCCCTCTAAACTTCCCCCTTCCTAAGAGGAAAATCCACCATCCCTTTTTGTCTCCTAGCTACAAAATCTTGGGGTCCTTCTCTCCTTAGAAAAAAATTAATTTGATAAACACAACATGAATTGAGCATTTCCAAACACCTAGAATAACAGAAGGTGGTCCATGAGCTCTGTTATATACAACAAACTTTTGTTTTAAATATAACAAATTTAACAAGTAATTTTCAAAATTATCCCATTTGTCTATGACCTTGGAGTCATACTCAATCTTTTGCCCTACTCCCTATGTGCCAGTTATATATTTTTTAATTTAATTTTTTTCTTTTTTTTTATTTTAAACCCTTAACTTCTGTGTATTGACTTATAGGTGGAAGAGTGGTAAGAGTAGGCAATGGGGGTCAAGTGACTTGCCCAGGGTCACACAGCTGGGAAGTGTCTGAGGCCGGATTTGAACCTAGGACCTCCCGTCTCTAGGCCTGGCTCTCAATCCACTGAGCTACCCAGCTGCCCCCTAAATTTAATTTTTAAATATTTTTCCATGTTTTCATTTTCTTTCCCTTCCCTCTTCCTTCCCCCTCCCAGAGCCAACAAGCAATTCCTGGGTTATATTTCTACAACACGTTTTCCATCTATTCTGCTTCTCTTCCCTTGGGTGACCGAAATACCTAGTTTGGGTACTCATGCCCACTTGATTAAACTACTCCTGCAACAATCTCCTAACTGGTCTCAATGCTTGCTCCCTTCAACCCACCATGCATCCAGCTGACAAAATAATATTTAATCCTAAAGCACCAGTTTGTCCGTGATGTGGTTCTACCTCTCAGTCTCCTGCAAAGCTCAGTTCATGGACCACCTTTCTGAAGTTTTCCCTGAACCACCTAGCATTCTGTTCCTTCTCAAATTATTGTGTCTTTACTGAGCCTGCCTCTGACACTTGGAGCTATACGAGTCTGGATGAGCCACTTAATCCTTTTGTGCCTCAGTTTCCAAATCTGTAGAAAGGAAGGGTTGGTCTCAGTGGCTTCTCTTCCAGCCCTAAGTTTAGGATCCTGTGTTGTACACTCAAAAATAATGTAAGCTCCTTTAGAACTGTACCTATGTAACGTTTTGTAATCCCCAGGTTTTAGACCAGAACTTCAAAAATGCTACTTGAATTAAACTGAATGGAAATGAATTATCTTCTAAAACAAAGAGACTTTATTGGCCCAGCCAGACAATGCCCCCCAGAAGTAGCAGATATTAAGCAGAGAAGGAGGTTTAATGAAGGCTTTCTTAGGCCTGGGACAGAAATATAATTTTCATGTAATTAGGGTTGTGCAATGATGAAACAAGCTGCCTTAGTGAGGAATGAGCTCTCCAGCACTGGACTTGCTGAGGCAGTGCCTGGAAAACTATTTCCCAGGGACACTGTGGGAGGGATCCTACATTGGCTTGAAAATTGTACTTGGTGATCTCTAAAATTTTCTAATTCTTTGTAACATCAGAGCTACTAAATGCCTGCCAATGCCTTGCAAAGGCCATTAGAAATTACAAAATGTTTGCCTTTATACATTTCATCCTCATTCAGATCCTTCGGGCTATGGTATTGGGGCAGACAGTATTATCCCTCTCTTCAGAGGTCAAGGTTCCCAAGGCCATCTAGCAGGCAAAGGAACAGCCCAAATCTCCATCTTCTGACTTAGTTCACTGGGAGTTTCCTCCAGTTAGATCTTTCTTTTATGACTCACTAAGGCATGCCCCAAATTCGGATAATTCCTTAGGGACAGGTCCACAGCATGTGCCTTTTAAAAATGAAAGTCTAGCGTAGAATGGAAACAATTATCTGGTAAGCCATGGAACACACTCAGATAACCACAGAAATACTACAGAAGACTCCATTCCCAATAGTCAGTAAGTTTTAGGCTAGTTTTTCCTCTCCACAATTGGACCCTTTCAAACAATCTTCACTGAATACTTACTCTTGGAGCAGCCTGCAGGAGTAGTTTTAATTGAGAGAAAGTCAACGTGTTGCCATGGAAATAGTAGTCAGCATGGTCTCACTGGCCTGCTAGTTCTACGACATTTATTTCCCAAATTCCAACATATCCAAGGCATAGAGAGAGGAATGACTCTATAAAGGACAGCGACAATTTCTCCTAATATATTCTTGCATGTGGCAGGAATTGGTCTCAAACTAGGTCAAGCCTAGAAAAACTTTGTATGGAAGCCAAAAACCATAGGGCAAAGTTTCTGTCTTTGTTTTTGTTGTTTAGTTATTTCTGTTGCGTCCAAACCTTCATGAGCCCATTTGGTGTTTTCTTGGCAAAGATACTGGAGTGGTTTGCCATTTTCTTTTCCAGTTCATTTGACAAATAAGGAAACTGAGGCAAACAAGGTGAAGTAATTTGCCCAGAGTCACACAGCATCTAAGTATCTGAGACCAGATTTGAACTCAGGAAAATGGACTACCAACTAGATTCTGAAATGGGAGTGAAATTCAGTTTCCTGCTTCTTTCTAACTTTATAAAACTTTCTGGTTCTGAAAGAGCATTTCCCTGTTTCTAGGTAGAAAATGGAACTAAGCAGTATTCCCCCCAAACTGATCCTTTCAGTTGCAAGATGCCCAATTAACTGTCTTCAGTAGCTTCCAATGGTTGTAGTGGATTATGGTATAGGAGCCTCCAAATGGGAATTTTTTTTTTCTCTAAGAGCTTGGCAGGTGAAAATGAAGAACTAGAAAAAGCTTGCCTAGGAATCTTGTTATTTGTGGCTCCTGACAACAACAAAAGCAACTACTTGAATAACTTCGAGGCCTATGCTACTGAAAGCTCAGAAATTCAGTGTTAACAAGAAACTCTTTAAAAAGCTCAGGAATTGGGATGGGAAACCTCAAGTTCCTACTGAACTTTGTCCAGGGCTCACATTCAAAAGTCTACAAATTGAGGTAGAGAAAGGATTTTAATCTTTAACTCTCTTTACCCAGTAACCTACTGCCAAAAGTCAACATTTCCACAGAGTCAATTTGTGAATGTTTTCACTCATGTTGGAACAAAAATTAAGCATTTCTTTCTGCTTTGTACTTCATCAGTGAATTTAGCAGTTCTACTCCAGGATAAATACAACATATCAAAGATTAGGAGATGCAGCCAAAACAGCACTGAAATTTATATTGAGGCAAAATTTTATCTCTGAAAGAATATATTAACATGAAAAAAGAGAGAATTGAACAAGCTAGGTTTGGAGTGAATGAAATTAGAAAAATTAACATTAGTGTGCCAAAAGCAATTATATGAATATATTAATAATATTTATATGAATAAAATTTAAAAGGAAATAGTATTAAAAAAGAAACATTGAAATGATAAAACAAAAAACTATTTTCAAAGACCAATATTTCCTCCTGATAAATAAGCAGTAAATTTAATTAAATGAAAGCAAAAAAGTCAAATGACCAGATTCTATAAGACATGAATTTGTAAAAGATTTATTCCTCATTGGATTTGGTAATGATGATCTTATTAAAAGATATGACTAGGCAGTTCATGAAAGAAAAAACAAAATTCACAAAATCAGCTTCAAAAGAGGGTTTAGAGAAATGCTAATTAAAACAACTCTGAAAGCCAGCCATCAGTACTCAAGACCTCTAACTTCCTAACTTTAGGAACACCTTCCACTGATGCTAAATTCAAGCAAAACCTACAGAACATAGCAGATAGATGTCTAGAGTTGTGGTGGTCAAAAAAATTCATTCTATGTTAGCCAACCTGATTGCAAAATGCCACCCATTAAATTGATTAAAAATGGTCAAAAAGCCTTTAAGCTTTAACAAAACAGGAAACCAAGGTAGTGCCTTTCCATTGGGAATGGGTGAATAAATTATGTATTAATATGAATAATGGAATAGAATGTTAGAGTATAATAATTATTTAATGGAATATTATTGTGACATAAAATTATTAGAAATACGAATTCAGAGAAATCTTGGAGGAATATGAACTGATACAGTCTGAAATGAGCAGAACCAAAATAATAATTTATATAAGAACATCGTATAAAGGAAAATTACTGCTCAATGAAATAACCCAGTGATGACACCAGAAAACTGAGGAAGCTTCCCTCTTCTAGATGAATAATGTGACATGAATCTTTAGAAATAAATATTGTGTGAATGCTTTGTATGTCTATACTTATTTATTACAAGGAAGAGCTTTTTTTTTTAAATGTTTTTTTTTAATTAATTAATTTATTTTTTTAAACCCTTGTACTTCGGTGTATTGTCTCATAGGTGGAAGATTGGTAAGGGTGGGCAATGGGGGTCAAGTGACTTGCCCAGGGTCACACAGCTGGGAAGTGGCTGAGGCCGGGTTTGAACCTAGGACCTCCTGTCTCTAGGCCTGACTCTCACTCCACTGAGCTACCCAGCTGCCCCCAAGGAAGAGCTTTTTATTCAGGGAAGGGGAGATATAAGGGAAAAGGCAGTAGTAGATAGTGATATTGAATAAAAAGGAAAAATGATAATATATGATATGATGATATACTTACATACACATATATACAAAATCTCTATTATATGATGATAACAATAAAGTTTTAAAATATTCAGAAGGAAAATAAAGCCATGGGGCAAGTGGAAATAAATAGGACAATTTTTTTTATTTTGTCACATGTGCATTTTTCAACAATTATTTGGAGTTAATGAGACTATTTTATTATTTGTTCATGGTCATATTTATTTTTGCTGATGTTTACTATATTTAGAATGCAAAAAATTAGCAATTCTAGGTGAAATTAAACCCTTTAGTGCCACCTCATCTAAATTACAAAAAAAAAAAAAAAGGATGCATCTGGATGTCTAGTTTTTGGAAGTGTCATGTTGCCATTTTTCTTAGGATTCTCACCCATCTGGAACAGGGATGGGCATGCCATTTTGCATCTATATTACAATATTAAGGCTGAATTTGTCTCCCAAAATGAATATGAGATCAGCTATTTCTATAGTTTGGCCTCCATCACTATTGTTTTGAAATAGAAAGTGATTTCCCTGGGTATTTTAGACACTTGAACAGAAATGTATATAAATAAAAATTTAAGGAATTTAAAAACTGACAAACTACAGTTCTCAGATTATAAATGGACTAATTTGTCTAGTGAGTCAGGAATCAAACCTTCCCCCCTGATCCATGGAGATGCTGAAAGGCAGAGTCACCAGTCTTGGTTGTGGGAGCTGCTTCTTATGATGTGTGGATCAGTGCTTGAGGGCCTTATACTGTGAGGAATCTCTTTATTGGTTGAAGAGCTGGAGGAATTGAAGACTCAGTGAATGTACAAAAGGGAACAGCCTATATCTTCACAGTGTTGAGCAGTACCCAGGGGTGGTTGGTCCATTCTTTACCCTGGCCGCCAAGCCAGGAACTAAAGCACAAGACCTACTGAGACAGGTCAAAAGCTGCATTAGAATCATCTCTTTATTTTTTGGCTCTTTCCTGATTTTTTTTTAACCCTTACCTTCCATGTCAGAGTTAATACTGTCTATTGCTTCTAAGGCAGAAGAGTGGTAAGGGCTAGGCAATGAGGGTTAAGTGACTTGCCTAAGGTCGCACAGCTAGGATATGTCTGAGGCCATCTTTTCTTCCTTTTTCCTTCTTTTTTTAAAGCTTAATTAATTAATTATTTAATTAGGGATCTTTTTCTATGGTTACATGATTCATGTTTTTTCCCTCCCCTCCTCCCTTGGCCAACAAGCAATTCACTGGGTTTTACATGTGTCATTGATCAAGACATATTTCCATATTATTGATATTTGCACTAGGGTGATCATTTAGAGTCATATCCCCATTGACCCATGTGATCAAGCGGTTGTTTTTCTTCTGTGTTTCTACTCCCACAGTTCTTTCTCTGGATGTGGATAGCATCTTTCTCATAAGTCCCTCAGAATTGTCCTGGATCATTGCATTGCTGCTAGTAGAGAAGTCCATTACATTCGATCATCTTTCCTGATCTTAAGCTAATTAGTATCTATCCTATGACAAATGTCTGGGATAATGGCCAGGTCTGAAAGTGACAAATTCAAATCTGGCTTAAATGTGAGCAGCTCTGAATGCTGCTTTATATTTTGATGAACTTAAGTATCAGCCTCTGAGCAGATTGTACTAGTATTTTTAAGGCACTGAATCCTATTCTATTCCATGCTTGGGAGTCTTTTTACTTTTAGCCTCTCTTCTGTGTGTAATAAAAATTATTTCTGTTTTGTTAAGTTTTCATTGGGAAGGTTTGAGACACGAGTTATAAGTAAAACTGTCTCCAAGTGAGTTTCTTAGATGGGGACTGAATGCATAAGTCTAATCCCTCTCATGTGATGTGGGCTTCACAAGATAGAATCTGGTCCAAACCCTAGGCTTGGGTTGAAAGCAAAAGAGCTTCCTGGGTGGTGAAGGGAGTGCCTTGTTACACTGGAGATCCAGAAACAGTTTCTCAAGGTCAAATGGGCATAGAGTTGCTGCCCAGTCATGTTCTCTTTATAGGGGTCTGGAGAATTTTGCTTTCTTCCCCTATCAGCCCCAGTGGAAAAGGAATGCTGAGACAGGTCCCAAGGCCTCAGAACTCTTCATTTATATCACAAAAAGATTCTTTCAAAGAGGGAGGTCAAGGCAAATGACTTCTGCCTTGCCCATCTTAGTGGCCTCTTTTTCCTCAGCAAAGTAGGAAGCAGGGTATTCTGCTGGAAGAAAAGCAAGAATAATTTGGAAGAGAAGCAAAAGTATGGACAAGTACTGTGGGTAGTAAAAAAAAAATTAAAAAGTCTTTGCCTTCTGTTAGTAAAGAGTTAGATTGGATAATATAAAATGGGTGATGGTTCTAATCAGCAGGGAGTAATAGTTATCTAAGAAAATGAGATACAGAAGTAAACAAGGGATGGTGGTTGGCAATGAACAAGTGGAGACAGGACAAGAGCCCTAAGGATTCCAAGGTAGATGATAGTGTGCAGGCCAAATGAAAAGAGTTGAACCTGGGAAAATAGGAAAGTCAAGCCCAATAAGAGTGACTAGGCTTGGAAGATGAAGGATGGAAGCACTGGAGGAAATCACATTGTTTAGAAAGAAAGAAGAATGGATTTTACTAAGAAAAGATGCAGGATGAAAAGATGAAAAATGGAGGAAATAGGTCCCTGTAATTCTAATAAAGATTAGTTTCAGAAGGGGCCCCAAAGGGCGACAAATAAAAATAAAACTATAAAACACAACATAATACATAAACAACCCAAGTGTTATGCTAGTACCCTCCAAAATTTAAAAATCTACCTTCTGCGTCTCCCAGGAAGGGTCCAGAAAAATGCTTAGAACCTTGAGGAAACATTTATGTTGGAACATGAACGAGAATGATAAAGGTTCAGAAGTCATGGGTGGGCTACCATCTGTGCTGATGGAAAGAATATTCACAGCAATGAGATCACAAATCTATCAAAACAGACTATTAAGCAGCCAAAGCTTTTTAAAACTTTGTAGTATAAAATGAAATATTATAACACCTATAAACAATGTGACACAAAACATCCATGAGAGACTGATGATTTAATGAAAGAAGGAAACAGTTCTGGGATCTTGGGAAAACAGAATCAATCTGATTTCCAATTAAGATTCAAACAGCTTTTCCCCCCCACTAAAATGTGAGGAAGTAATCCCCAATTATGAAAATCAATGCCTGGGGCATCCATGCATGATGCCCCAAACTGAGGATTTGAGAATCTTATCTGAATTATTCAGGCCAGCAGCTGCTCATTTCCATCCTACCAGAATATCTTGTTAGTAGAGGCATTTTTGGACCGTCTCCACAGAGTTGAGCTAAAAACTCAGATAGCTCAATCAGCATTTTGTCCAAGTTATCTGGAACCTTGTTTCAAGTAACTGTCTCAGACTCACATCATAGGCAATTGATATTCAGTAGAAAAAACATGGACCCTGGGTTCGAATCAACCTGGGTAGGGAAATCACCTTAGCTCTCTAGGGCTCGGTTCTTCCTCTATAAACTGAAGAGGATGGAATAGATGACTTCTCAGGTCACTTCCAGCTCTGTGATCTACAAATCCTGACATCTCTTGTGGTAAAATGACTACCTCGCTTAACATCAATGGTTTTCTCATTTTCCTTATTGTAAAAATAATTCCAGATACTGTGTGAATTTAACAGGAAGGAACTCCAGGCCATGTAAACAAAGTAACTGACAATGGCAGAATCAAAGCCTCAGAAAAAAAATAATCATCCAAAGGAAATCAAGAAGAAAAGGCGTCTCTCTGGCGGAAGCCCTTCTGAGGATCCTTTCTTACTGTTCCTGACTGACTCTGAATATTATTTTTCAGGATAATCTTCTATTATTGTTATAGTTAAAGGCAAAAAGAGTCAAAAAGGCAAAGTAGCATAGCCTCCTACTCACACCTAAAAATGACTTTCTCCTACCTGACTGATGTTTTACCAACAATATTATTTTTCTTTTGAACTGAGAACAGACAGACTCTCTCTCCTGACTTGACCTTAATGGGATATGAGAGCCACCCCAATTGATCCATGAATATTCACTTTTTCTGCTAAGCTTGGTGAATGTAGGAGTAAAGTCATGGACACAGCCACTACTTTTTTTCTTTTTTAATCTTTATGTTTTGTCTTAGAATCAGTTGAAGTATTGGTTCCAACGCATAAGAGAGGTGAAGGCTAGGCAAGAGGGGTTAAGTAACTTGCCCACTAGGAAGACCAGATTTGAACCCAGGATCTGCCATCTCCAGGAGCCTCTGCTCCTGCTGCTCCATGACTACCACTTTTAGTCAATCAGTTTTAAAAGGTATTTATTAAATACCTTCTCTGTGCCAAGCACTATGCCAAGCATTGTTTATAAATATTATTGCATTTGATCCTTCTGTTCTCAGAAAAATGTATAAGGCTCTCATGGCTGAATAGCAAACTATAGTTCATATGGTGGCAATATCTGTACCTAAGATATTCCTGAATAAATAGTTGCTTATATATGGAACTATACTCTCCAAATTATTGACTGATGCAAACTCTGTGGCCCAGAGATATCACTCCTATACGCGTAGTTAAAAGAAATCAGAGAAAGAAGAAACGGTCATATATGCATGCAAATATTTACAGCAGCTTTTTTCATAATAGACCCCAAATGTCCTGGATCATTGCATTGCTGCTAGTAGAGAAGTCTATTAGCAGCAGTGCAAGGATCCAGGACAATTCTGAGGGACTTATGAGAAAGAATGCTATCCACCTCCAGAGAAAGAACTGTGGGAGCAGAAACACAGAAGAAAAACAACTGCTTGATCACATGGTTCAATGGGGATATGATTGGGGATGTAGACTCTAAGCAATCACCCTAGTGCAAATATTAATAATATGGAAATGGGTCTTGATCAATGACACATGTAAAACCCAGTGGAATTGCTTGGTGGCCAAGGGAGGAGGGGGTGGGAAAGAACATGAATCAGGTAACCATGGGGAAATATTCCAAATTAATTAATTAAATAAACTTAAAAAAAAGAATAGGATAAAAATCTGTTTATATATGTATATATATATACATACATATATATATACATACATATATATATATATATATATTAATAGACCCCAAATGGAAACAAAGAGAATACTTACCTAACAAGGATGGCTCAACAAAATATGGTGTATGAACATGATGGTATATCAGAAGAAATGACTAAATGGACAGTTTCAAGAGGAAAGCAAGGGAGTCATCAGAACTAGAACAATTTATATAATTCTACTGTTATAGAGAAAATTATTAACTTTGAAATATTTTAGGACTTCAATCAATGTACTGATAATCAAGTCCCAAAGACTGAAGATGAAGCATACCAACCTCTCACTGCCCTAGAGAGGAGATGGATTGGAAATGCAAAAATGGAGGGACAGCTAGGGAGCACAGTGGACAGAGTCAGGAGGACCTGGGTTGAAATATGGCTTCAGACACTTCCTAGTTGTATGACCCTGGGCAAGTCACTTTAATCCCAATTGCCTTGCTCTTGCTGCTCTTCTGTCTTAGAGCCAATACAAAACAGCTTTTAAGGATTTTTTAAAAAATGAAAATTAAATAAAATAAAGTACAAAATGTAACAGTGTTTGTGCATAGTCAATGTAGAAATTAGTTGGAATACCTACTTTTTAATATTTGTTACAGAGTTTTAATCTTTTTTATCTTTGTTACTGTTGTTGCTATTAAATGAGGCAGAATAAATACCTATTAAATTAATTAAATTAAAAAAACACACAAAACGGAGACATATTTGGAACTGCTTTTTTTTTTTTTAAACCCTTACCTTCCATCTTAGAATCAGTACTAAGTATTGGTTCCAAGGCAGAAGAGTGGTAAGGGCTAGGCATTGGGGGTAAAGTGATTTGTCTGGGGTCACACAGCTAGGAAGTGTCAGAGATCAGATTTGAACTCAGGACCTCCCATCTCTAAGCCTGGCTCTCAATCCACTGAGCTGACTCCTGCTCCTGCTTTTAACCTATAAATAACAATGAAGAGAGGAACCCAAAGAAAAGCATGGATAATCAAAAGGAAACAATTATTTCATTCCTCTAATCTTCTGCTTTATAGACTTAATCCCACTTTTTTTTTTTTTAAGAATAGCAGAGACCCCTCCCAAAAGATGGGCTAGTCATATGGAGTGGGAAAGAGCAATAGATAGACAACCAGATTGCCCCACTGAAGAGAAGATGGAAGGTAAACTTGTTGGAAAGACTAGTTAAGTCATTGGATAGTTTGGCTGGCATGGATAGGTTCTGGTCTGCACTGATGGAGGAGATTTAAATTCATCCAAATTTATGAGATTGGTAAACCATTAGAGTATTGGAGAGTCCAACTAATGTCGTGAGCAACATTACCCACTTCATTTCAGCTCCTGGTTATTGACCCTTAATACCAGAGCTTTGAATCAATCAGTCTCCACAACCAATTGACCCTGAGGCCATCACATCCCTGGAAAAACAACTGATTGGCCAGAGTTCTCTGTAGTATATCATGTAAATGAGATCATTGGCAAAGAGATAACTTTTGCATTGACATAACCCTCACCCTATTCAACACTTCAGCATCCAATGGCAAAATGTGGGTCTGGAGGGAAATGCTGATTATATTTTAAATAATAAATGATTATGAACAACTGTAAATATCAACAAAATTAGCAAAACTTTTAAATTGTTTGTAGTTGAATAAATGAACTCCTATATATGAAATATCCCCTAACAGTCTGTCTGTCTGTCACTCCCTCTGAGGCTCCATCAGTTTTCTTTGTTTATCCCTGTCTCTTCATTTCACATAGTCAAAGTGTTCTCTTGGGTCTGCTTTTTTTTTTTTTTTAACTAACTGTTTTTTCCAGATTTCTCTGTATCCCTCAGAGCTATCAATCTAAATTACATTATATTATTTTTTGAGACCATAGTTTAATTCAGCCTACCATTGGATATTTTTGGTTATTTCCAGTTTTATTTTATATAAAAATTTCTGTGAACAGACACGGCTTTATTTTTCATAACATGTTCAGGTTACATTCTCAGTTACGGGTAAAGGGTTATGATTTTTAAAAAATGTTTGCAAATGGATTGTAAGATTTCCTTTCCTAAAAAGATTTCAAGTGCAATTCTACTGAGACTGTGTGAATGCATGTTTTCCCACAAACTCATTAGTACCGAGTACTCACACTTTTAATCATTTGAGTCCATTTGGTGATTGTGAGGTGGCACCTCAAAATTATTTTAACATTTGTTAGTGACTTCTTTCCAAGAGATACACAATATGAGTTTTCTTTATGTAAGTGGTATATTCATATCCTTGGAACATTTTCTCTATTCAGTACTATGTATCGTCCTTGAATATTTTTAACAAAATCTTATAAATTTTGTGTCATGATTTTATTAATCATATTAGCCATAATTATGACATGCACCTCGATATGTAACCTCTATAAGTTTGCCTGCCAGTTCATCTTTAGGAGACTGACAGTATATATGGTCAGAAAATTGGACCTAAAGTTGAACATGAGAAATATTGGGAAATTACAATGATCTTTAAAAAGACTTAAAAATTGCCATCAATGGAGAGCAAAGGTGAGGCTTGTGAGGGATGATTAGGCTATAACATAGATATAAGTAACTTCAAGAGGGTCAGGAATAAAAGATGTCATCAGAGATATGCCAGAAGAGAAAATAGGCTGGTAAAAGACAGCTTGAATTTGCCCTCTGGGCACTTGAACTTGTTAAAGGTTTACCAACACTGCCCTACGTAATTGATCTGTTTTTTCACTCTATTGATGAAAATGCTTCTAAAGAAATAAATGTTCTGTTAAGAATTGCTTTGTATATATGCCAAATGTTTTATAGTTTATCTTGTAAAAGTCTTTTATCTTTGTTGTCATTTTCTTTTGAGAAATTATTTGTTTCTAAATTTTATTTTTTGATCCATTGATTCTTGTTGTCTCTCTCCCCTCATTCTTTCCCCTTCCTGGAGTTGACAAGTATTTCCATTGATTCTTAAAGATTACATTTAGTCTCTAATTATGTTTGAATATTTTCTTCAAAAATTTGTTATAATTTTTATTGCTCTATGATCAGTGAAGTATATGTCTAGTAATTCTTTTCTTGAATTTAGGAGATTTTTAGGCCCAAGAAATGCTCAATTTTTATAAAGACATCAAGGATAACTGGCAATATGTATACTTTTGATAACCATTTTATAATAATCATATCACTATAATATGTCAGCTATTTCTGCTATTACTATTGTTATGATTAACCTGTAATTGTAATTTTATCTTTATCAGCTTTTCTCTTTTATTTTATGTTGTGATGTTCCTGACTTTTAGTTTTTGTGTTTATATTTGGTTTAATTTTATAGATCCATGAAGAAACCCAATGGTACTTTGGTCGTACTAAATCTATAAATTGATTTTAAGAGTTTCATCATTTTCATCATGTTCAAGTAATCCATCTATGAATATTGAATATTCTTCCAATTATACTAATCTTCTTTTATTCTTTCCACTATTATTTTATAGTTGACTAGCTGTCTTTATAGAAAGGCATGGTATACCATACTGTGTATGTGTAGGCAAATTAATTCATAAGTAGTTTTTTTCTCATGGTTGTGAATAAATTTTATTTGTAAAATTTCTTTTCATGATGTTTAGGTATATTATGTGGATGGAAATCATTTAAAATGTTTATCTTATATAATACCTACCTTGCCAAATTCATTATTTGAAATATTATTTTTGTTTGAAATATTTATTTTTGTTAATTTCAATTGGTCTATAGTTTTATCTTTTCAGGTAGTATTTTTACTATGTTTAAAGTGAAGATGGAATTTGCCTCAGAAAACTGGTTGGTCTCTATTCATTATCTACAGATTATTTGTATTTCAAACTTTAAAAAAAATTTATCCAAGAACTTGTCTAGACCAGACAATTTTGTAGGCTAGTTCATTGGTGATTTGTCATAATTCTTACTGAGATTAATTGAGTTTAATTTAATGTTTCCTGTTGATTCCTTTCCTTTAATGGATATTTTAATTTTCTCCTTTTGTGTCAATCACATTAGATTCAAATCCTAATTTGATTATTTCTGTGTTATGGAAGTTCATTTTGTTTAAATAAAACTATTATTTTTCTTAAACTAAAAATTTAAAAATAAATAAAAAGTTATGTTATTTAAATTTTTTAAAAGCCACAATTTGTTTAAATCTTAACTGTAAGTAGTATTAAATTAAAACTACACAAAGGGAGTAGCTGGGTGGATCAGTGGACTGGGAGCTAGGCCTGGAGATGGGAGATCCTAGGTTCAAATTTGACCTCAGACACTTCCTAGCTGTGTGACCCTGGGCAAGTCACTTAATCCCCTTTGCCTAACCTTTATCACTCTAAGACAGAAGCCTTAGAACCAATTATGCAGTATTATTCTAAGATGGAATGTAAGGGTTTAAAAAAAACAAACCTACACAATTAAATCCAGTAATTCCTTTACTGCATGTAGGTATCTCTTTCTAAGCTCCTTGAGGGCTTTTTTTTATCCCCAGTACTTAGCACAGTATCTGGCACATACATGTTTTACATTGATTGATTTGTGAATATTTTGTTTATAAATTCTCAAGAATTTAATGAATTTAAATTCATTAACTTAATTTCATTTAAGAAATGAAATACATTCCCTTGCTTTCAAATCATAAATCAATAAGAGATAATTTGGGTTCAAAATATTTGAATTTTGAATTTGAACCTTATTTTGAATATAATTATAACTGTATATTTTGTGGGAATGTTCAGGATGTCTCCTCTGCAAAGGAGAACACTAAAGATCTAGCTAAAATTCCAGTCATGTCAGAGGCTTGGACTACAAATAATGATCAAGAGCAAACTGAAGATCCGCAGGTTCACTTGGATATTGAGAACCTGAACAAGGAGTTTATGGTGGGAAGTGAAGAGCTTTATGACTCCCTAATGAATTGCCACTGGCAGCCTCTGGACACTGTTGCTTCTAGAATCCCAAATAATATCCAGGAGTAACTTTGTGAATACAGAACAATTCCCATCACGGTGGGTCAGAAGTCACATTTTTTTTATTCCACAGACATTTGTTTGAACATAATTTTTGAATGACTGGAGAACAGTAAGATAATGAAAAATTAACCTCCATGAAAATAAAGATACTAAAAAAAGGTGGGGGGGCAGCTGGGTAGCTCAGTGGATTGAGGACCAGGCCTAGAGATGGGAGGTCCTAGGTTCAAATCTGACCTCAGACACTTCTCAGCTGTGTGACCCTGGGCAAGTCACTTGACCCTCATTGCCTACCCTTACCACTCTTCTGCCTTGGAGCCAATTCACAGTATTGACTCCAAGACAGAAGGTAAGGTTTAAAAAAAAAAAGAAGAAGAAGAGATAATTTGGGGGATCTAATCCTATTCTTTTAATTTTTTATACTTTTGTCCATTGTTTTCATTTTTCTTGTATTATTCTTCAACAATCTGACTATAGTCAAACTTGTACTTTTGAAGGTAATTTAATCATATTTATAAGAAATGTAAGAAAACTACGTAATTCTGAAGAATAACAATTAAGTGACCCAGGAACTGAAACATAGGATTTCTTCAGATTGGGTGACTTTAGATTCTTTCCATTAGCAAGTGCTCTTTGTCCTTGCCTAGTTGAGAAATTTTTCTTCACCTCAAGTAGGGTGTCTAGTTTTTGTTTTTTAAAAACATCCTCTGGAATGCTATTTAGTCTAAGGTTAAATATCTCTTGTTTCATCAAGTCTGTTATTTTGTCCTGCATATCACTACTAATCTTTTAGGATCTGTTATTTTTGGAACTATTTTTGTTACTAGCTGTCCTCTGTTCAACTTTTATTCTTATTCAAAATTATTCTGCTATGTGATATTTCTATTGATGAATTTGAGTTTTTAATTACCTGGGCATTTTTATATCTTAATTTAATTCTTTTTCATAATATCATTGCCTCACTTTCAACTGTTTTAACTTGTATTTTGGGGGGACATTTTATCCCTTGGAGTTTTTAGATCATAGAATTTGCTTCTGTATCATTATCTTTCTTCTTGTATTTATTCATTATCTCCATTCAAAGGGGCTCAGTGACAGGAGAGGTGGGCCTTCTAAAGATAGCCTGGGTGGGAGTTATAGCTTCATGCATCTTGATTTTGGAGATAATGGCTAGAAGTTCCTACTCATGCTGGAGATAGGAACTGGAGTAGAAGAGGCTTCAGTACAGAGGGATTTGGGAGTTCAGATACTGGAGGTATGAGGATGGATGAGGCAGAGGTGGGAACTGTCCTCAACTGGAGATGTGAGCTCTGAATGTGGCTGTAGAGAAGCTGGGATGAAGGCAGGGGGGTCTGGCTAGAAACTGTTAGAAAACAATGGAATAGAAGGATTGTAAACTTGCAAAATTGACCTGGTGGTCCTCTGGGGCTGGAGCTGTGGATGTGAGTAGACCCCCTGGTAAGGAGCACCTAGATGTTGGAACTATGAATGTGTGCAGACATTCTGGCAATTGCTTGAGGAGGCAGCTGTGGATGTGGGCAGATATCCTGGCATTTTTTAAAGGATGCAGTTGTGAGTGTAGGCAGATAACCTGGCAGCTCTTGGAGGCCAGCTATCTGAAAGTGGAGGGAAGAGTGCTGTGCAGCTACCATCTGCCAATAGAGGTTAGGGAAAATCCTGGCTTTCTAATGATGATGATGACAATGACAACGAGGATGATGGCGATGATAACGATGATGATGATGACAACAATGATAATGACAATGATGAAGAAAGCTAGCGTTTATGTATTCTGCTCTAAGGTTTGCAAAGCACTTTAGAAATATCTCATTTTATCCAGCAGCCATTAGGGAGTTGGGACTTCAGGGTTTCTGAGCTATGGAGGGGAGAAAAGAGATAGAACTGAGCTTGGCCTGAATTGCAGAAGCAGGCATGATTGGAGTCTATGGCCTTCAGGAGAGAAATTAACTGTAGCTATATGAGCTCAGTAGCAGCACCAGCACCAGCCGCTATCCCTTGTACTGCTCAAAGAGATTTAAATCATTTATTGTTTGTCTGTATGCTGTTTCAGGGAAGGTGATATTTTTAGGTTGCTGTAGGGATTTAAGTAGGGCTTAATCCACATCTTAATGATAGTCCTAATGATTATACTTATTAGATACTAAATCCAATATTGGTCCTAGCACCAAATAACAGTAAGAAGTAACTAATACTGCCCCCAATGCTCCTGTTCTTGCTTTCATAAAAAAAAAGTTTTAAGCCCTAGTTATTATAGGAAAGCTCATCCTACCAGCTGTGACCCAATTTGGAGATCTACCTTTTAGGTATTTTTTAAAATAATTGTCACCTTATTGTACTCAACAGGATTTACCAATTTCCTGGGCTGTGTTTGAGCTCAGTGGGGAACACCCAGCCCAGCCTCCCTGTGCTGGCTACTCAGAAATTGTGCTTGTTTTAGAAGTTAACCCAAAGGGTTTCAACAACATGTCCTTTGGAGTTGCTATAGCAACCATGCAGCATCTTCTTTAGAGTATCCCTAGGGCTCCCAGGCTCCATCAAATTATAAACTGGAGTCCAAGACCCATGGATCAAAGATGAATTGATGTAAGAAACACAGCATGGGTGCCCCTTCACAGTAGCAGAGGACAGCTTCAGGTGGGGTTATTCCACCCTGATTAGGGAGGTGGAGATGGGAAGTCCATATCCTAATACTTAGTTGTCTTTCTCTCACCTCCCGTCCCAACAACTCAATACACCAAAGGCAGTTGTGGTCTCCACTAGACCATGTGTTTCAAATGTTTTATTAATGAAGTAGTGAAGTAATGTCTAACAGAGCAAATCAACAATGGCCATTGTACTGTCATTTAGTCATGTCTGACTTTGCGTGAACCCACAGACTTACCAAATCCTGCCATTGTCCACCATCTCCCTAATCTATCTGACCTCACGTTTATTACTTTCATGGTTTATTCAAGTTTATTACTTTCATATCTTTCCATCTCAATCTCCTGATGTTCCCTTTTTCTTTTGCCTTCAATCTTTCCCAACATCAGGTCTTCTACAGTCTTCTCATTATGTGGCCAAAGGATTTAAGTTTCATCTTTAGCATTTGACCTTCCAGTGAATAGTTTGAATTAATTCTTTTAAATATTGGCCAATTTGAACTCCTTGTTGTCACCTCCAACATCACATTTTGAAAGAGTCAATTCTGTGGTGCTCAACTTTCCTTATATCCCAATTCTCACAGGCATGGTATTGTTTATCTGTTTTTGAAGAAGATCAATAACATTTTGGGTGATGACGTAAGCATGAGTTGGATTTAAGTGAGGCAGAATTGTACAAAAATGTTGGTCTTACTCTCTCTTTCAGAGTCATCAAAGTCCAGTGACAAAACAAAAGTCAGAATGATTGATGAGGCCCCAGAATGCAGTGATGACTTTGGCATCTTCAATGTCTGGCAAAGCTCTAAGAATGCCACAGCAGCTGCTTCAGCTGCCTTCATGGCCATTGGGACAAATTGTTCTCATCCACCCATTCTGCCAGAGGAAGTTTTCACATGCTTGGGGTAGATATTCCCCTAATTCACCAATAGGTTTGAAGCATGTCAGTTACCCTCCACTGCAGGACTCTCATGGCCATATGTTGCTACTGAAAAAACAAAAACTTTGAACACATTATCTATATCTAAAAATGCATGACTTGTTCTGTACTCAGTAGTCTATCACCTCATTATTGAGGCATGCTTCACCATCTGAAGTCCCAATTAGTTGTGCATTGATCCAAGGCTCTCTAAGTTTATATAAATTGTTTTCTTCCTTCTGTTTATTTTACTTTGATTCAATTCATAAGTCTTCCCAGTTTTTCTGAATCTTTTATATTTTTTATTTCTTATTCCTTGACATTCATGTGACACAACTTGTTTAGCCATCCCCAAATCCATAGGCCCCTTTCCTCCCAATTCTTTATTACTGCAAAAAATCCTGCTGTATACTTTTTGAAATATCAAAGAACTAGAAACAAATTAGCAGGCCATCCATTAGGAAATGGCTAATCCATTAGAATGAACGTAAGGATAGTTAGGTGGCTCAGTGGACTGAAAGCCAGGCTAAGATATGGGAGATCCTGGGTTCACTTCCTAGCTATATAACCCTGTACAAGTCACTTAACCTTAATTGCCTAGCCCTTACCATTTTCCTGCCTGGGAACTGATACCTACTATCAATTCTAAGACAGAAGGGAAGAGTTTTAAAAAAATTATTTTAAATGAATACCACTAAACTGAATGCTGCATATGATAGTGCTAAGTAAAAAGCCATAGCACCTACTCTCAAAATCCTACAAAGAGGAGGAAACAGAAGTTTTCTGAACAAAAAAGCACTCGAAGGTGAAAATACATTATAGGAATTTAAAAGAATTCCAAAGACTTGGGTTCAAGTTCTCAAGTTACTTAACCACTCATTGTATCAAATAACTCTAAAATTAGAAGACAGAGACAAGTAGCAGCTCTGCATGGATGGAGGTAATTTCTACAACAGAAGAACATAGATCCTAACTATCCCTCAAAAGCAATAATTTAAAAAAAAAAATCTGATCAGGCCCTCAAAAACAACCAACCAAACAAACAAATAATTCATTCATTTATTTGTTTGTTTGTTTTTAGGTGATAATTTTAAATAATTTTAAATAATAAGATTTTCCCCCAAAAAATTAAATAAATAAATTAAGAAAACTTGATCAGGAAGAAACTGAATGTACTTGACCCTGAGTGGTCAAATACTTCAAAACTTTATCTCCCACTCCCATTAATTGGAATGTCCCTTACTTTGAAATTTAATCACTGATAGGAAGAAGTAGTGATTACATTCCAAGAAGACATTCAGACCAAGTGGCGAAATAAAAGACAGTTTAACATGCCTAATTAAGACACCCTTCCCAACCCACCGACACACGCGTGCGCGCGCACACACACACACAAATAGCCAAAAGGCTTAAAGCCAAAAGACCTTATAATAGTTTTTTCATATTCCATTGAAAGTTGACCCCAAAGCTAATAAAATACATAGTTTTAAGTTGTGTTGTGTGGTACTTAGTGAGCTAAAGGCTTGAGAAAGTGAAATATTTATTCTTCTTTCTATGTATATCTTTAAACTAGCACAGATTAATCAATACTGGACCTAATGGGAATTCAAAAGTGCTCAGGAATATGTTAATTAACTCTATCTATCTATCTATCTATCTATCTATCTATCTATCTATCTATCTATCTATCTATCTATCTATCTATCTACACATCCATCCATTCATCCATCCATCTATCTATCTACTTACCTACCTACCACTGTCCATTTACATTTTGTGAGCAACTATAGAAGAAAAAGGTATTGGATTTATAGGCATAGATTGGGGTTTCCAATCTAGGCTCTGTAGCTTTCTCTCTGTGTAATCTTAGGCAGCAAGTCACTTTAGGCTTCTAACACCCATCTGCTAATTTGTCAAAAGTGGTGATTAGCTTCCAGTTCTAAATGCTATGAGTTTCTGGATTGGAAAGCAGACCTCTAAATATAGCTTAAATATTTTGGGCACATAATGAAAAGACAAGACTCATTGGGAAAGACCTCAGTGTTGGGAAAAAGTGAAAGCCAAAGGAGAAGGGGATGGCAGAGGATGAGATGGATAATGTCATGAAAAATGAACTTGAACTTGGACAGATTTTGAGAGATAGTGAAGGATAGAAAGATCTGGTATGCCCTGGTCAATGAAATCATGAAGAGTTAATCACTGAACAATAACAAAAAGAGTTAATGACTGAACAACAAAAAAGATATGATTATCCTCTTTTCTGGCAAATGTTAGCCTTCAAAAATCCAACTTGGGCATAAGGTGGATCAAGGAAGGAGGATAAGGGAAGGAGAGGTGGAACATGACTAATCAAGCAAAATTTAAACTGTTATCTAGTTAACTGGAATATATGTTTGCCCAGTAACTCATTCTTTCACTACAGTAAATTATAAAGATTTAACAATACATGTTAATCATGTTACTATTATATTTCTAAGAGAAAAGAGCTCATAGTTAATTATAGGGCCCAAGCTCAACTGTAAGAGGTTAAAGTGTGAAAATTAAAACCCTGATGGGAGCCAAAATAAAGGCTTGAAATGGGGTGGGTAAGAAGGTTCAAAAGTAAATTACATGGCAAACCAACCTAGTTCGTAGAACTAGAATAGCCCATATTTCCAGATTTTCCTTCATTATACAAGATTTAGATATAAGTTCAGAGCACATTTTTATACTTAACAGTCAGCACCAAGCACTCATAATATTTACGTGAAGTTCTCCTTCCAGCACCCTAGCCTATGTTGTTTCTTTAATATCTACAAAATGCTCTGTACTATACACGCATCTCCAATAATCATTGCTACTTTCAAAAGTATCATGGACCCTTCTTTAATTCTTGAAATTTTGTCCAACAGCATAATCGACTCCAGAAATGTTTTTATGTTATACTCTTAAACTCTCTGAGAACAGGGAGGGATTCATTTTTCATCTTTGTATCCCAAATGCCTAGTGCTTAACTGTACAAAAGTCATCACAATGTCCCTTCAATCAGCTGCTTAGACAATCATAGGTGCTTCATAAATGTTTGCATGGTTGATCCATCATTAATTCTGAAACTCATTAAGTTCTACTTCTGTTACTGATCAAATTTTAACAGATATACCTGTGAGCGTGTGTGTGTTTTATGTGGACCCACATGTAGTTGTATGTAAGACATGTTAGCTATGCCTGTAATTGCTTTGTTGCAAATATCTATTGGGACCTTTGTTTTTCAGCAGTCTTAAAAAAAAGCAATCAAATGATCTCCAAGAATATTTATTTAGTGTTGACTGTGCTTCTTTCTACCCAACTGTTAACAAGAAAACCCAAAGAAAATATGGAGCATAGCATGCTATTTGTAACCGCCCACCAAAAGAGGAATATTTTCAACTTACTTTTTCATTCCATGCCCAGAGTCCAATTCCAAGAAATGCTATGCCCAAGAACTGAAAGAAACAAACAAAGTCATGTGAATGGTATGCACTGATGATATTTTTACGGTAAAAAAATGGAAAATTCAACTTTTTAGCAATTCTTTTTTTCGCTTTCGCTGAAAAATCTACTTCTTAAACAATGTGAATTTCAGTTTTTCATAGGGAGAGGGAGAAAACCACACAAATCCATTGGCTCAAATCATTTCACCATTAACTAGGATTGAAGGAAGCAATTTGGGAAGATGTTTAATTATCTGGAGATCCATCATTCTATTAGTTATTGATAGGTAAGAAAAAACCAGGGGCAGCTGGGTGGCTCAGTGGATCAAGAGCCAGGCCTAGAGATGGGAGGTCCTGGGTTCAAATCAGACCTCAGTCATTTCCTAGCTGTGTGACCCCAGGCAAATCACTTAATTCCCACTGTCTAGCCCTTACCACTCTTCTGCCTTGGAACCAAAAACCAGTATTGATTCTAAGGCAGAAAGTAAGGGTTAAAAAACAAACAAACAAATATTAATCATGCCTAATGTTGCCAGATCCAGTAAGAGAAGATATAGGTATTGTCTGACTATAAGCTTTAGCCCTAACATATAATTTCTTTGAAAGAAAATTTTACACCCACATCCCCACATATTTTATAGATGTATAAAGACATTTAAGTGCATACTTGATAATGAAAGGAATTTTGCATGAAAATGTATTTCCAAGACAAATTTATTTTTCCCAATCATTAAGATAAATGTCTTGATTTTTATCATAACTACATTCTCCACACTTGTCACTTTCATTGAGCTTTCTTTTTTTTTTTTTTTTTTTTTTTTTTTTTTTTAAACCCGTACCTTCCGTCTTGGAGTCAATACTGTGTATTGGCTCCAAGGCAGAAGAGTGGTAAGGGTAGGCAATGGGGGTCAAGTGACTTGCCCAGGGTCACACAGCTGGGAAGTGTCTGAGGCCAGATTTGAACCTAGGACCTCCCGTCTCTAGGCCTGGCTCTCAATCCACTGAGCTACCCAGCTGCCCCTGAGCTTTCTTTTTTAATATTTATTTGGGACATTTAAAATATTAAGATATTCAGTTAACTTCCTCCCCTTCCTCCATTACAGAAGACATTTGACAAAAATATATGTATATATAAAACTGTATCTTATATATTTCTATTTATTTGTTTGCATGTTGTCTACCCTATTAGACTGTGAGCTATTTGAGAGTGGGCAATGCCTTTTGTCTTTCTTTGTATTTCCTTCACTTAGTACAATGCCTGGCACAAATTGACTCAAGGTCCTATGTATTATAAGTCATCACATTGTCCCTTCAATCAGCTCCTTACATAATAACAGGTTTGTAGATATAGAGCTGGGAGAGACCTTCAAGTATATCTAGATTAAACTCTTCTTTTATATATAATAGAACAGAGACCCAGGATAGTGGAAGGCCCCAAAATCACAGAGGCAAATGACCAACACAGTATTTGAACCAGCCAAAAGGCTCCAAAGCCCACCTTCTTTCCACTGTATCATACCATCTTTCATTATCACTCAGGTAAATATGTTCAAAGAGTATCCATGATGAGAAGAGTAAAACACTTTTGCAGTTTGTTTTTTAAAAAAATAAATGCTATTGATAGCCTCTGTTCTTATATCCTGTACATTTCCCAATGTATTCCTTTCCCTCTCCCAGAGAATCATCCCTTATAAAAAAGAGGGAAAGAATAGTTCAATAAAACTAATCAAAATAATCCTCAAAGTCTGACATATGGAGTAACCTATATCCATGGTGCCCAATCTCTGCCAAGAAGTGGAGTGGGGGGGCATTTCTAGAAACATTTAGAGGTCTTCAGAGACTTAAATAATTGTCCTATATCTCATTCCTGGACTGGGCACACTTCCATAAACTTTAGACCAAATGGAGATAATGAAAAAGGTTCAATTTTTTTAATAAAATGGAAACAAAAACCCAAAACAAAAAACCAAAGTTCACCCAATGGAACCATTCCAAAAGCTACATATGGGCTTCTCATACATCACAACACACCAGAAAGGGATTCATAGCCCAGGAGTTACACTCCAGGAGGATACATGCTACAAGTTGTCATTCTCCTGTTCCAGACTGGTTAGAGGATAGATGATGGACCAGTCCAATAATCTATCCAAATCAGAAGGACTACAGCCTAAATTCCAAAGATTAGAGATGAAAAATGTCAGACCTGATATGGAAATACCTTGATCTTTAAGCTTTTAGGTTTTGCAACACTTATCACAGGGCTTGGAACATAGTAGGTGCTTAGCAAATGCTAGATGATTGATTACATGAGGTGTTTACAAATCAATAGTTCAGTGACTACAAAAATCCAAAATTATACTCAACATACGAGACCTATTTCAACCAATATAAGGCTATTATTCTGTTAGATATTATCAACTCTTCCTAAACACATTCCTAAAGAGGAAACTGAGCTTCTACAAGATACAATCAATTTTGTTCAACTGTTGATTCATTAGGATGAATTTTTTTAAAATTCTGAAATGACAACAAAATGGTGTCGCTTAGCTGTCATGCCACAAAATAGTATTTTAAGATCTAAAATGATAGTACTTTATAACCAAGTTGTTTAAAATACACATTATTTTATATTATATATTATTTAGAGTACATTTATAAGAGGGCCGTCAAGTTTTTAAACTTGCTTACTGAAAAATGTGACAGGGAGTGAGATAAGGTAATAACTCACAAGTAGACTATTAAATGACTCAGATTTACAGTTCCACAATTTTAAGAACCTCAAAAAAATTATTATCCCTGCTTTAAAACAGAAACAGACAAAAGGAAGCAAGCAAGTTGGCCAAATTCAAATGACTACTTAATGGTAAATCTGGAACTCAGGACCAGGTCTTCTGAGCCCATCATTCAATACTAGTCCCACTGTCCTTTCTATCCATACAGTTATACATGGAATTAGGAATTAGTTACAGGAATAGAAGATGGCACTCTAAAGAAGAGAAGTATGAGGGAGAGTGGAAGAATGCTAAATAGTCAGGAGAGATAAAGTTGGAATCACCAGTTATGAGCAAGCCATTTAAAGTCTCTAAGCCTTAGTTTCCTTTTCTGTAAAATGGGGAAAACAATACCTCTCACCTGTGTCACAGGGTTGTAGTGAGAAGCTCAGGAGATAAAGTATGCTAAACACTCTATAATAAAATATAAACTATGATACTATCCAGTTTAGGTTCCTGACTGTATGTAGGAAAGCTAAAAGCATACAAGATGGATACTGACAGTTAATTATCGATCCTATCTGAGATAAAGATCTCAAGGGACAATCCTTTGGCAGCCTGTTCTAATGTTTAAACACTGTCATTATTTGGGGGGTGGAATAAGAGATTTAAATGGCTTGGAGCAATGAAGCCATGTGCCCTAATTGTATTTCTTGTGACTCTTAGTGCTTGAGGTCCTCACATGCTAACCTCACAATGCTGTTTCCTCTGTATTGTAGGGAGTTGAAAAATTTGGTTTACCTGATGTATAGCTGGGGGATCATAGAGACAAAGGGAAACCTGAAGGGAAAACTGTGTCTTTCCATCCAAGTTGACTATAGGATTGACACACCTAAGTAATCCTCATGCAGAAATGAAGCCCTCAAAAGAAGATGAAAATAGAATGATGTAGGATGTCAATCTGGGCTTTCTCCTGTTTCATCAATTGGGTGGGGGCATTTTGATTTTGGGAGGGTTTATACTTTTCCTGACATGATCTTTCAAGAACTTTATAAACATGATGAATATTAATGGTTTTCCCAAAATGGTAAGAGAATAAGGAAAGAACACTAGTATTTAGATAGAAAATTAATTGGCTCCAAGATAATACTGGTAATGTCTTTTTAAGCTGGTATCCATCCCTTGCTTTCCAAGACAACCAATGGCATCACAGGATGATGTCTTGATTCATTCATGAATTAGATTTATGTAAGGCAGGATTGCAAAATTCATCAGTCCATCTCTTCTTGAGTCATTGAAATATAAAGACAAGAGGCAAGATGACTGGTGATAGCTTAGAATGTGATGGATGACCCTGATTTCTTTGATGTATGATCAAGCACTAAGTATTCCATAGCACCTGCCTCAGTTACCTTCATGGACATTGGAACAAACTGTTCTTAGTGAGAGTTGGGGGACAGATAGACACTCAAGGTAGACAAGCAGCCCTGAAAATGGCTCAACAAGCCCTCATGCCAGAGGTACTAGTCTTCCTTGAACATCCCTCCAAGATAATGGCAAAGTAGTCAATGTGCAGTGTTGCCACAAAATGGTCACTTTCCATACTATGTCACAGAAATATCAAATTGGTTGAGTTTACTATGAAGAAAAAGCATTCAGTACTTAGCTAGGCTTTTAACTGGCAAAAAGGAAAAGAAGACCAAAAAAAAGGACATACAGTATTGGAGGCACACTTAGCTTATTGGGAAAACCTACAAAAGATTGACCTCATTCTGAGACCCAGAGAATGCTCATTTGCATTGAACACAATTTCAAAGATTAATAACCAATACTTTGGGACACCTAGGTGGCTAAGTTTGACAGCCAGGCTTAGACACAGTAGTCCTGGGTTCAAATCTGGCCTCAGACTGTTCCTAGCTGTGTTACCCTGGGCAAATCACTTACCCCCCCTTGCCTAGCCCTTATTTCTGCCTTGGAACCAATATGTAGTATTGATTCTAAGATGAAATGTAAGGGTTTTTTAAAAAAATAAATTCTTCCTTTACGAAGGAAAAATAAAACTACCACTTTACAGGGATATGTTATTTCTAAATGATATGCAAACTAGCAATCAAATGTTATCAATTATATGCAAGAATGCCTTTTAGAGTATAATGAATATCCAATGACAGCCAGAACTTGACTCTAAGTCTGAACCTGAATCAAATCTAGCTTTACTATTTTTTCCCCTACGACTTTGTGCAAGTAAGCTGTAAAAGTGAGGGGATCCTGCCAAGTCTTTAAGGGATCTTAAAGGGATCTTTCTCAGTTCTTGATGCCATTATCCTTTTGTTGTTCAGTTGTTCATTATGTCTTACTCTTCATGACCCCATAGACCTTCTACCCTCCAATATCTCCCAAAGACTGTTCAAGCTCAACCAAAGGACCACCATTGAATTCATCTACTTTTCCCATTAGAGTCTGTGCTCTTTGAGGACAAGGGACATTTTCACTTATCCTTGAATTCCTAGCACTTAACAAAAATACTTAACAAAAAATAAGTACTTAACAAAAGACTGACTAGCCCAAATCTTTTTTATTTCCTTCTTAAAGAATGGATTTGTGGAAAATTAACGCTCTGATTTATGTGCTTTGCTTTCAGGACAGATAAGCTCAAGATCCCGCACTAACTTTGAGATCCCACTTTAAAATGGAGGTCAATTTTGCTTACTCAAAAGAGAAATCGATATGAATAAAATATGGTCCTGGTCCTGAAAGCAATCTGGCAACAGATTGCAGGTTTATGAGTTCTTATCTAAACTCTCTCACTAACTTTGGCTTCATTTTCCAACAATCTTTTCAAAGGGGCATCATTTACATTCAGTCACAATTTGAACATCTGGGGAAATGTTCAGCTGCACATTTAATGGAAAACATAGACATTGTCTAACCCATGTTTAGATAGTTTAATAATAGCTGAAGTTTATAAGGGATACTTTAATGACTTACAGAACATTTCATATCTCATTGATGCTTCATAGGAAAATAGACCTAGAGCTGGAAAGAGTCCCAGAAATCTATCTAGTTCAGTGATTCCCAAAGTGGGCACTACTGCTCCTTGGTGGGTGCTGTAGTGATCCAGGGGAGCGGTGATGGCCACAGGTGCATTTATCTTTCCTATTAATTGCTATTAAAATTAAAAAAAAATAATTTCCAGGGGGCTAAGTAAAATTTTTTTTGGAAATGGGGTGGTAGGCCAAAAAAGTTTGGGAACCACTGATCTAGTCCAACCCCCTCATTTTACAGACAAAAAAACAGAGACCCAGGATGGAAGGTAAATGATTTGCTCAAGGGCATCCAGATAATAAGCACCAGAGATAGGATTTGAACTCCAGAGTTGGTGCTTCCATTCTATAAGCTAGCAGTGCAGGTATAATTAAGCCCATTTTATACATGGAGAAACTCAAGGTTTCATGAGATTAAGCTATTATTGTCCATGGTAATATAGCTAGCTCTAAAGAATCAGGATTGAGGTTTTATTTTAATTCACACCATCTAAATCTAAATCTAGTTTCTAACTCTATAAATTTATACAACAAATGGACTATTTTGACTAGGAATGAAAATCAATTCAGAAAAGGAATCCATGTGCCCAATCAGGAATGAAAATGTAGAAGAACAATCATATTCTTCTTTGAGCACATGGACAAAGCCTAATTAGCTAGTGATAATGCTTTGTTCCATTCAATAAACATTGTCTAGGTACTGGGGATAAGAATACAAAAATGAACCAAAACCTTTTTTTACTGAATTAGAAAAAATTACAACAAAGTTCATTTTGAAGAACAAAACATCAAGAATATCAAGGGAATTAATGAAAAAAAAAGTGAAGTATGGGGGTCTAGCAGTACCAGATCTTAAACTGTACTATAAAGCAGTAGTCATCAAAACAATATGGTACTGGCTAAGAGACAGAAGGGAGGATCAATGGAATTGACTTGGGGCAAATGACCTCAGCAAGATAGTGTATGATAAACCCAAAGATCTCAGCTTTTGGGACAAAACCCCACTATTTGACAAAAACTGCTGGGAAAAATGGAAAACAGTATAGGAGAGATTTAGGATTGGATCAATATCTTAAACCCTACACCAAGATAAATTCAGAATGGGTGAATGACTTAAATATAAAGAAGGAAACTATAAATAAATTAGGTGAACATAAAATAGTATACTTGTCAGATTTATGGGAAAGGAAAGATTTTAAGACCAAGAAAGAGTCAGAGAATATTACAAAATGTAAAATGAATAATTTTGATTACATTAAATTTAAAAGGGTTTCTACAAACAAAACCAATGCAACCAAAATTAGAAGGGAAGCAACAAATTGGGGAAAAAATCTTCATAACAAAAACCTCTGACAAAGCTCAATTACTCAAATTTGCAAGAAGCTAAATCAATTGTACAAAAAAAATCAAGCCATCCTCCAATTGATAAATGGACAAGGGACATGAATAGGCAGTTTTCAGATAAAGAAATCAAAACTATCAATAAGCACATAAAAAGTATTCTAAATCTCTTATAATTAGAGAAATGCAAATAAAAACAACTCTGAGGTACCACCTCATACCTAGCAGATTGGTTAATATGATGGCGAAGGAAAGTAATAAATGTTGGAGGGGATGTGGTAAAATTGGGACACTAATGTATTGCTGGTAGAGATGTGAATTGATTCAACCATTCTGGAAGGGAATTTGGAATTATGCCCAAAGGGTTTTAAAAGCCCTTTTTAAAAGCTCTTTTTTGGGGGTTGTACCCCAAAGAGATAATAAGGAAAAACACTTGTACAAAAATATTTATAGCCTCACTCTTTGTGATAGCAAAAAATTGGAAAATGAGGGGATGCCCTTCAATTGGGGAATGGCTGAACAAATTGTGGTATCTGTTGGTGATGGAATATTACTGTGCTAAAAGAAATAATAAACTGGAGGAATTCTGTGTGAATTGGAACAACCTCCAGGAATTGATGAAGAGCAAAAGGAGCAGAAGCAGGAGAACAATGTACACAGAGATGGATACTACACTGTGGCACAATTAAGCATAATGGACTTCTTCTGTACTAGCAGCAGTGCAATGATCCAGGACAATTCTGAGGGACTTATGAGAAAGAATGCTATCCAAATCCAGAGAAAGAACTGTGGGAGCATAAATGCAGAAGAAAAGCAACTGCTTGATCACATGGTTCAATGAGGATATGATTGGGGATGTAGACTCTAAATGATCACTCTACTGCAAATATTAATAATATGGAAATAGGTCTTGATCAATGATACATGTAAAACACAGTGGAATTTCTCATTGGCTATGGGAGAGAGGTGGCATGAGGGGAGGGAAAGAACATGAATCATGTAACCATGTAAATATTCTTAATTAAATAAATAAACTAAAAGAAAAAAGAATATAAAAATGAGAGCATCTCTGCAATCTTGGGGATTACATTTGGCTGTTGGGAAATAATAGGTAGAAAGGAATAAATGAAAAATATATGTGATACAGAGGGCAGCTAGATTGCTCAGTGGATAGAGCACCAGGTGTGGAGGATGGGAGGTCCTGGGTCCAAATCTGGCCTCAGATACTTCCTAGCTGTATGACCCTAGAGAATTCACCTAACCCTATTTCCTAGCCCTTACCACTCTTCTGCCTTGGAACCAATATACAAATATTGATACTAAGTCAGAATGTAAATGTTTAAAAAAGATATAAATATGATATTTAATAATATTTAAATATAATAATAATATTTTATAATATAGATACTATATTATATATAATTATAATAAATGTGAATACATATACTTAAATTATGCTAAATTATACATAATTATAGTTAAATACATTTTATAATATATTATGTAATATGTATTATATATTATGTAGGAGACTTAGCAGGAAGGGCTAGAGAATTCCACACGGAATGGGGAAGCAGGAAGTAGCTTGCTCACTCTCTGAGAAGGACTCCTTGGTGGTTGGGACAAGTTGCAACTGACCCTGGGAGACCTCAAAGCCAGTGGAGCTGTACCCTGATTCCTTGGGATCTTGGAGAGTGGTGAAGGTTGAAAGCAGAGGACATCAATCCTGCAAGGTGACACTAAGTAGGGAAGTGGCCTGTGAACTAGTGGACCGCTTGCAGACTTCAATCCCTACCTGGCTACATCAGTTCTGGAGGAGTTGGTTCCTGGCATCCTGTAACATCCCTGGAAGAGTTGTGAGATCCCAAGTTCAAGCCCTCTTCCCCAGATCCTTAGCTAAGCTGTCAAAGCCTGGCAGAAGTCAGGCTGGCTAGGGATCTTACCCTTTTTGACTCCAGTCCTGGGTTGTTAGCCATAGTTTACCTAACCCCCTTTCCAATCCCCTCATATTATTATTAAACTGATTCCCTGTGTGTTTTTAGTAATTTTAGGTCCTCATTGTGTGTATGTATTAATCTGTATTTATTCCAGGCTGGGGCGGGGGGTGGGGGGGGAAGGAGTGACAGTTGGTCAGGCTTAACTCTCATTTCAGTCAGTGGTCTTTCCCTTGTAGTTAAACCTGGTTCCCTGGCTTGTAAAGTCGTTTCCTATTGTCCCTTCCTGTCTCCTATCCACCCACAGAGCCCATGTTTAATATTTAAGGCACCTTCCCTGGTTTTCCCCATTATAAAGCCCAATTTGGGGAAGGGAAGCATGAACATTAGGGAGAGATAAAGAAAAGACTCTCATAGTTGGAGCTGGGCTGTATAGCCATGGATTCCAGAAGGCAGAGAGTGGAAGAATGAACAAGCAATGGGCACAGCCCACCCAGAGGCACAGAAGTAGGAGATGAATGTTGTGTATTGTGCTTGTAAGCCAGTTTGCCTGTGGGATCCTGAATACATGAGAGACAGTGATGAAAAATCCCCCTGGAAAGGTAGGTTGTAGCCTAACTGTAAAAAAGCTTTTAAAAAGGTCAAAAAAGGTGCTTCTTAATCATCATGGGAAAAAGTAACAGCAAGGCGGTAGATAAGTTCTGTCAGAGGAGTTAATAAAATGTGTTCAGTCATTTAATGCAAATATATTTTTTAAAGTTCCAAAGGAACAAACTCCATGATTTATTCTACCCAGTATTCTAAACACTTTGCTTTATTGTTTTAATAAATAAATTTCCATTTATTGCAGGAAAAACAAGCTTGACTATGATATAACAAACTAAATGAAAATCACAATAGCTGGCATTTACAGACAGAGGCAGAAAAATGTTTACCAAGTGCTTTATAGAAAATATCTCACTTGATTCTATATAAATGGAGATTTTGAACCTTGGACTTCATTCCCCAGAAATCCCTTAGTATTTCCCAAAATTCCCTTTAATCTCTCCTGCGCCACCATGTTTGCGTGGTCATGTTATTGTTTTATAAGTTCTGTAGCTCCTCCCTCTTCCTCTTTTGCTCTGGCAAGTGAGCTGAATAGCTAGGTCTCTTACTTTAGTTATTATTAATAAAATTTTGTTAAATACAATACTTAGTTTTTGAATATTAATTTTAAAGTCCTCAATTCCATCTCTACAGCAAATGAAATCAAGAGATCAGAATCTGGCTAATGTATGATGGAAAACCAAACTTCCCTCTTGCCCCTACTCCCTCCCATCTTTATAGAATTAAAAAAACAATGGAAGGAGGGGAAGAAAGGGAAAAAGCCTGTCTTTGGGGTTTACTATGTGCCAGGCACTGGGTTATGTATTCAGATTTCTTCCTTATATTCATAAGAATGACTTCCACCTCCACTCCCAATGAATCCTCTCTGCTAACACTGACAGCAAAGATGCTCAGGATGACATCTTACTGAACATTGAAATTACAAGCCTTACGTCTACATAAAAATAATGAACTAGATCTTCCTGACAAAGAGAGCCATGTAAATGGTCACTTGGCCTATGAAGCCATGCTGGGTTATTATAATCTTATTCTAGAAACCCAGGACCTTCAGAAAGCTAATCATCACAGATGTTACAAATCTGCCTAAATCAACACTGTCTCAAGAAAATAACAGTCAATGTCATTTCATGCTCTTTCCTGCTTTTATCTATCCATTTATTATCAGATGTCTTTAACGATATTTAGCTGGGACAATATCTCCTTTATGATTTTATGAGAGCAATCCAATAAAATGAATACAGAATAGAATACATCTATCTGGGGGATCCAAATCCAAGGATTTTGTGAAAAAGACTCAAGAGCCTCAGACACTTCCTAGCTATGTGACCCTGGACAAGCCATGTTGTTTAGCCTTTACCTTTCTTCTGCCTTAGAACCAATACAAAGTATTGATTCTGAGATGGAAAGTAAGGGTTTAAAAAAGAAAGAGAAAAGACTCAAGCCAATTGTCTTCCTTCACCACAAAAGGTGTATAAACAAAATGTTTTTATATACACGAGCATCTGGGATCTGTACCCTTGGCACAATAAAGCATAAAGGGGAAATAGTATAAAAATGAACATGCAGCTTAAGTATGCCATCTTCAGGATATGAACCAAGAATAGCTGACTGGCAAGCTTTCCTCCCCTTCCCAACTTTTCATGATGATATAAAAAGAAATGTAATGGGGCTCTTTCCAGCCAAGAACATCACCAACTGCCTACTATGAAGTAAATGATGGTTTAACACGGAGCCCCCTAAGTAGCAAGCGCTCACTATCATCTCATGTTCAACAGTGGAAATGGTTCTGACCAATAATTCTTTTGTCCTTGTCTTTATTCAACTATTTATTCAAAGGCTCATGGGAAATTAATTTAGAGATAGAGCAAATTGCAGTAAGAATCAATCGGTGCTCTGAGATAGAACACTAAGACTTCATCTGTAGTTACCAGCAGTTATCTTGGACGGACTCCATGTATGGGCACTTCTCAATTTTCCTTTTCTATTAAGTCTGCTCTAGAGTGTCATGGTGAACAGTATCATGAGGAATAAAAATTGTCAGATGGAAGGAGGGGCATGTGCATCAGCAGCCTTATTTTCTTTTGTGTTTTTTTTTTTTTTTTGCTGCTGTTTGTTTTTCTCATCTGAAAAAGGATAAATATATCAAAATGACCTTAGTATAGTAGAATGGTATGCTGATGTGACATTTGATAATTCAGATCAAAGTTGAAATCAACTTTCATGAATTTAAAGAGAAATCAAAAGAATGACTGTATGCATTCAACAGTTACTTTTTTGCCAGCTGAAAAATTTTTTACTTTATTTTTTCTTTCAATGATATTTTATTTTTCCCCAATTATATGTAAAAACAATTCTGAACATTTTTTGAGTTCTCTAATTCTCTCTGTTTCCCTCATTTCCTTTCTATTCTTTATCATCTCTGAGATGGCAGGCAATCTAATATAGATTTCTCAGATACAATCATGCAAAAAATATTTCTATATTGTCATTTTATGAAAGAGATCTCAAATGAAAACAAAAAAAAGTAGAAAGTAAAATATAATCTGTCTCATTCTGCATTCAGGCTCTTATCAGCAGTTTCTAAGGGGTAGATGACATTCATCGTGACTCTGGTATTATCTTGGGTAATAGCATTGTTAAGAATAATTAGGTCACTCAAGAGTTTTTCGTTAAAAAATATTGATGTCACTGTATAAAATGTTCTTCTTATAAAATGCTCTTTTAACTTTGCTTCAGTTCGTGTAAGTCTTCCCAGGTTTTTCTAAAATCATCCTGCTTGTCATTTCTTATAGCACGATAGTATTCCATCATAATCATGTACCACAACTTGTTCAGCTATTCCCCAAAGATAAGCAATCAATAATTATTATCAACAAATATTAGGTGCCAGTCCTGAGTTCGAATCCATGCCTCAGACACTTATGTGTGATCCTGGGCAAGTCACTTAACCCTATTTGTGTCTCAGTTTCCACATCTAATGAGCTAAACTAACTTAAATCTAAATACAAAATGATCCAGAGAAGGAAATGGCAAACCAGTCCACTATCTTTGTCAAGAAAACTCCAAATGGGGTCATGAAGAGTTGGACACTACTGAAACAAAACAAAATTTGCTGGGCATCATGGTCAGAACTGGAGATACCAAGTCTAAAAGAAAATAATCACTGCCTTCGAAGAGAAGGTTAGGGTGGGTAGGTGGTAGAATGTGTGTGTGTGTGTGTGTATATATATATAATGTTTCCAGTTAAGTAAATAAAAGTATTTTCAAGAGGGAGGGAGAACATTATTTATAATAACAGAAATATTATTTAAAGAATGACTAATGTACACCCACCTCCAGAAAAAGAACTGATAAACAGAAACAAGCAATGCATAGTTTTATTCAAGCATATTTTTATCAAACGATGCTTTCTCTACTATATGGAGGGGAGGGACAAAAGGAGATACCTGGGAACTTTAATGTAACATTCAGATAATTTTTTAAAGAAAGAAAAAAGGAGGGAGTGCTATTAGCTGGGGAATTAGGAAAGGCTTTGCATAGATGCTGGGAAGGAAGGTAGGAAGAAAGATAGGAATTTCAAAAGATAAAAGGTGAAAAATGAGTTCATCTCCAAGCATGGGAGATGGTTTCTCAGATGAGTTATTAAGTGTGGAGTTTGAGGAATGAATAAACAGCTTGGAGACCACTTGACTGGAATGTGGACTTTGTAAAGGGGGTTAATATAAAATGCCTGGAGAGGGGGTAGGAATCCTATTGAAGAAGGTTTTAACTGCTCAAGCTAATATTTTATCCCACAAGCAATATGGATCCTCTAAAGAATTTTGAGCAGAGGACTAACATGTTTAGACTTTTAAATTGTATTTTTAAATCACTTCTTTAATTTAACCTGGGTTCTCTTCAGCATTTAATGGTTGAATAAATGCCACAAAACTGAGGAAGTGAGGCAGGGTACAATCATCTCACTTACCTATTCAAGGGCTCTAGTAGATTTGATCTGACTTCAAAAATAAACACAATTTAGGGAAGAGCTGCTTTGGGGAGCATCTAGGAGGCTCAGTGGATTGAGAGGCAGGTCTAGAGAGGGGTCTGGCCCCAGACACTTCTTAGCTGTGTGACCCTGGGCAAGTCACCTAACCCCAACTGCTGAGTCCTTATTGATATTCTGCCTTGGAACTTCGGAACCAATACATAGTATTGATTCTAAGATGGAAGATCAAGGCCTTTTTTTTTTTAAATGCTACTTTTGTTTTGTGACTTTTGTGTTTTTTGTATAAGGTTAGATTTAATACTGGTTGACCAGGAAAAAGCACCATGAGAAAATAAATGGTTGATGACACTCATTACATCCATACTCATTTATAGCGGTAGCATCATGCTCATGAAAAAACAGCTCATGGCAAGCCCTTTGAGTCACTCCAGGCAAGTGAGCACCAAACAATATGGTTAGTGAATAGAGCGACCTGGGTGATTAATTCATGTTCCATTTCATTCATGTCACAGGTGCATTTCAGGCAGGAATATAAATCAGGCTGCTTGGCTTTAACTTACTCATCTTCAATATGACTTCTATGGCAATGCCATTTTGCCAAGCATTTAAATTATTGAACAAAAGTCATTCCCCAAATCTCTTTTAAGAAAAAGTCTCCTGCTTTGTGCAAACTCTTTAGCTTTCATAAGTAACCGATTGAACAGAAGAAAGCTAGATTTTAAAAGCATAGCTAGAGGGGCAGCTAGGTGGCTCAATGGATAGTTAGACTTGTTCTGAGTTTAAATCTGGCATCAGACACTTGCCAGTTAGGTGACCTTGGGCAAGTCTCTTAACCCCAATGACCTAGCCCTTACTGCTCTTTTATCTTGGACTCAATATTTAATATCAATTCTAAGACATAGGATAAGGTGGGTTTTTTTTAAAGCTTATCAACTGACTGACACCATAAGCAAAGCTCTTTACCACATACCATGCCTCTTCTAAAACTGGAATCCTTGTTTTTGTCTTTGGATTCCATAGGTCTCTGCTAGTAGGATTAAGAACTGGAAGGTCTTTAAAAAGTTAGACTATCACTCTCATTTATTAGCTTAGGAAATGAAGGCCCCCAAAGCCAAAGAAATAAAGAGACTTGCCCAAGGTATTAAGATGCAAAGCTGAGACTTCAACTCTAGTGTGATTTTTATAAAAGATGCCTTAGAAAAACCAATTTAAGTATCTAATTTTCCAGATTTCCAGATAGGTAAGCTGAGATCTAGAAATAATTTGCTCAAGGTCCCCTTCCTATTCAATGTCTGAAATCTCAAGTGTTCCTCTTGCCTGGATTTTTAGCCATCTGACTCATGCCTGGTGCATTGAGACTATATTGTTATTTTGTTTGTATTTCATTTTCAAAGAGGACCAATGACATGTTGTGAGGAAGATTAGATTAGCTAGTGATTAGGAATTAAGTTGTACATAGTAGGAAGGAGCTGGAGCTGGGAATTCCAGGACGGAATGAGGGAGGAGGAAGTGTGTCTGTGCCCTGAGTGTGGACTCCATTAGTGGTAGGCAAAAACTGTTGCCAGCCTGGGAGACCTCAGAGCAAAGGACACCCTGCTTCCTGTTTTCCCCTGGGATCCTGTGTGGTGTGTCATCTAGCAAAAGGACAAATCTACAAAGCCAAGGGAAGAGGTGAAGTTTGAGAACTAGAGGACAGTGCTTCAAGCAAAACCCTCACTACTTGGTTCCTGAGACAACTTTAGCTCTTGGCATCCAGAGATCATCAGTGGATTGCAATGAGAATCCCAAAGCCACAAAGCCCCTAGAGCTGTACTCAAGCCTGGCAGGTTCCAGGTTTGAGGCAGAAACCCAGAGACTCCATTTATAGCTCCTTGGGCCCTGTTAGTTTAGATCACTTAGATAAGAGTAGAATAAGTCCTCCCATTGCCCTGTGGTTTTATCCTTTAGATTTTAAGTATAGAAATCCTTTTCCCACCTTTTAGTCAAACATAATTAAAGCTGTTAAGTCCCTTTTACCTTGTTAGCCTGTTACTATACTCTGGCCTAGTGGAAGCTGAGTGACAGTTAAGATCAACTGCCATTCCTGTGGAAATCCAGTAAACTCTGGTCTCTCCACCCTGGTCCAGTGTCTCATAAATCCTAGAGTGTGTTCCCACAAACCCCTTAGTTTATTATAATATCCCTGGTGACTCCATTACCTTACATATATTTTCCACAGACATCATAGGGTGATGTCTTGACTTGTGAGTATATTTGGATTTTAAGTGAGGCAGAGTTGCTCAAAGTGGTCAGCCTCACTCTATTCCAGTCACTGAAGTCCAGAGGCAAGACAAAAGTCAGGATGGCTGGCGACGGCTGCAGATGCAGTGCATGACCTTATCCACCCACTCCACAAGGGGAATCTTCACATGCTTGGGGTAGACAGGACTCTAATTCACTGATGGATTTGAGGCTTTCAGTTGACAGCTCTACTGGGGAGATTATAGATGCAGAAAGAAAGGGAATAACTAGATTTCTTAAATCAAATCAATTACATTGGATCTAGTCTTTTATGAAGACAGTTTGTTTAAGGCAAGAAGAAAATGAGTATCATTCTTTTAAGAATCCTGGCAACCCAGCTGTGTGACCCTGGGCAAGTCACTTGACCCCCATTGCCTACTCTTACCACTCTTCTGCCTTGGAGCTCATACACAGTATTGACTCCAAGATGGAAGGTAAGGGTTTAAAAAAAAAAAAAGAAACCTGGCACTAACACAGGTTTCAAAACAAAATATTTATCATGGGTAAGACTTGTAAGCAATAGATAGTCTTTTTTCTAACATAAATAATCTAGTCTAGTATAATAATTATATATTACAAAGAGAGAACATCATTTATTCAATTTTTCAGTAAATAAAATACTACATAGAAAGACCCTCAAATACATAGGCTATATTAATGTCTTTTTTGCTTGCTACGAAACAGGTACTAACGCATTTTATACTCTGAACTCATTCAGTAAAACAAGTCATATATAAGTATTCACCACCCAGGTTTGCGGGGCAGGGCAGAACCACGGAAGGGCATTTACAAATCACTAAATTTTTCTGGGGGGGGGGGAGGGAAACAAAAAGAAAGCCTTTCATTCAATACCCTTTTTTTTAATAGGGGATAATGAAACTAGAAACCACAGTCCATGGCATCCCTGTTTTCAGATAACTAATGTACCAGACTCAAAACTAATAGTATAGATGGAAACATCAGACGCAAGCATTTGTAATAGCAGAGGAGTCCTTAGAAACCAAAAAGAAAAAAAAAGAAAAAAAAAACCACTGCAGGAAATGGAGAAAGACTGAGAAGTTAGTCTCTTAGTCTCTTAGCAGGCAGACGTCTAAAAAAGGTGATAGGCTAGAGAGCCATTGAGATGATGCTATGTGGTACAAATATCAAGTAAAAAGGGAAAGATAAGTTCTTGAATAACAAGGGTATCTGGTATTGAGAAAGCACTTAAAAGATTTACAAAGTGCTTCACAGTCATTCTTATTTGATCACCACACATTCTCATTTGAGCATCAAGATGAGGTGAGGACTGCAAGTTTTATTATCCTTGTTTTACAGATGAGGAAATGGAGGCACAGAAAGGTTAGGTGGTTTGACCAAGGTTACACAAGAAATCAAAGTCAAATTCAGCTTTCTATTGACCCCAAATCCATTATTCAGGCAAAAACATTATTAAGCACCTACTATGTGCCAGGTACTGTTCAAAGCACTAGGAACTTTTAAAAAGGCAAAAAGATGACAGTCTCTGCTCTCGATGGGGCTTATGGTCTACCTTCCAGATCCCCAATGTGATTTCTTGGACAAAACTCAAAATTTATCATAGGATCATAGATTTAAAGTTGGGAAGGACCTTAGAGGTCATCTATGCTAACTTTCATTTTACAGATGAAGAAACTGAGACACTAAGGGACTCCTTGCCTAAGGTCACCTGGCTACTAAGTAGCAGAGGTAGCATTTGGACCCAGGTTCTCTGATTCAAATTCTAGTCCTCTTTCTACTACACTCTGAAGCAAAGGAGAGTTAGAAAATGGGAGGGACATTTTTGTGACAAATGTTGACAAAGACTAGATTTGGGTGCCCCTACTCAAGCAAAGTTACATACATCTGATCATCATTTTTATGTCATTTTGTACTGTTTCAACACTTTCTTATGAGTTTGATCAAAATATTATACTGATAAAAATGACTTTTGAAGGTAAAGTCATCCTGTCTACCAAAAGAACACAATTTAGAATAGAGTTTAATATTCTGAGGCCTGTGGATAGAATCCAAATAATCCTAGAATCCTATGAAGAAAAATTTTATTTTTACTTTTATTGAAATTATTTTGCCATCCTTTATGTTTTAATTTACATATTTAAAAATATTATCCCAAGAAGGGGTCCATAGGCTTTACCAAATTTGCCAGAGGGGTCTATAACACAGAAAAGGATAAAACTCTCTGACTTGGTTGATGATCTGTGAGTGATAATGACCAAAAAAAGGTCATCACTCTGCGAGCCAAATTGGTATTTAATGTCTTCACATTTGTCTGGGTAGGTAGGACAAACATACAAACATTATTATCAGGCATTATTGAAGTCCTTTGACCTTGGCAGGAAATGTCATAGCTGATGTAAGCTGCCCTCATGAAGTCTCCCAGGCCAACTCAATACTACAAAGAAACATTGAAGCAAACCTTAAATGGAAGACTCAGTAGAAGATTTATCTATTCAGTGGTTTCCAAACTTTTCCCCTTTCCAGAAAAAATATTACTTAGCCCCCTGGAAATTAATTTTCTTAAAATTTTAATAGCAATTAATAGGAAAGATACACCTGTGGCCATCACCGCTTCCCTGGATCGCTGCAGCACCCACCAGGGGGCGGTAGCACCCACTTTGGGAATCACTGATCTATATATTAGTGTTTTGTCACACAGTTGGGGTAAAGAAAGGAACACTGGGAAATAGAACCATCTGTGGTTCAAATCTCACTTCTGACATTTATTGGCTATCCAACCATTTGTGGTAGGAGTTATATGTGTAACACAGGTTGAGCTGATTTTTTTTCCCTTGAAAGGCAAGAAAGCTGTCCAAGAATTAATTGATCCACAAGTCTACCTGAACCATTTGCCAGGCTGCCTGATTGCCTGTGATGTATGAAGAGCAAACTGTGAGGAGTTGGTGTCTCTGACTAGGCACGTTTCCACTGGGTACAAGAGCATGTTTACCTGACCTACTGTTGTGTCCTTCCTGAAAATTCTTTCATAAAATCATAAAATTAACGGAATAGACATCAGAGGTCAGTTAGTCAACCTTTTATAAATGAGGAAAATGGGGCTCAGAGAAGGACTTTGTTCAAGGTCACACAAGAGCATATCACTTTTCTTTTTGGCAATAAGGTCATACGGGAAGTAAACACATCAAAGGCAGAATTTGAATCCAGATCCTCAGACTGATTCAGAACCAATGGTCTGAGTACTATACTACTATGCTTGTTAACTGTCAGATGACCTATGAAAGACTCACTTTGTTCCATCCTAGACCTCAAGCACCAGATAGCCTTGCCTGAGTCCTACACTATCATGGACACGTTGCTTAGTTTTTCTAAGCCTGTTTTCTCATCAGTAAGCATCTATCTCCTGAACTCCACTCCAACTGAATGGCCCTGAGGCAGTTCAAATTCATCATGTGCAAAACAGAACTGAATTACACCTTAACTTAAAAAACGAGAAGGAAGAAAATACTACCCCATTCTGCCAGGAAAAGGCAGCTGAAGATGGAAGACATGAGTAAGAGAGGGAGAGAGCTGGGGTACATGATTTGTCGGGTGATTGAAATATATTGCCTGTGCTTTGGACTGCCTTTTCTTTCAAGTTCTGGGTGTCAGCATCAGCATCTTTAATTATCATGAATGCTTCCCAACAACTGTCATTTTAGTTCTTCTAAGACCAACTTCATATATATTCCAGAAAGAGAGAGAGAGAGATTTGCTTTTGTGAAATTTTTGCTTCTTGGACTAGAATTTCTCTTCTGTACCAGTGAGCTAATGCTTTTATTGTGGGGGTAGGGTGGGGAGGTGCTTTCCTTTTCCTCGGCAGAACTCGAGAAGTCACTGAGTTAGGGCAGGGAACACCAAATAACTAAAATACAAAGCAATATGCAGCAAGCTATGACAGAAGTGGTTTGGTTTGGGGTTTGGGGAGGGAATTTATTGATTCATCAATACAACAAGAGGGGGGATTCACAAAGATTTTGCACATTATTAAGTAGGCAATAGGGAGTCGCTGGAGATTTTTGTAACAAGTTGAATAACATAACTGTGAAATAGAATCTTACTCTTTCAAATGCTATGAAATTCAGATTTGTGGTGAAGAAAGATTACCTAGTAGTAATAATCAAATAGTCCATGTAGGTACAAATATATACTAGTCTGGTGTCAATGGGAATAGAAGATTAGGCTGGTCAGAGAATGTCAGGATCAGCCTTTATTCAATAAGTAATGGAGGATCATTAAAAGTTTCTGACCAAAGGAATGACTCTGTCCAAGGTGTGCATTAGAATGACTAACAATGCCAGCATTAAGCAACTAAGATTTTGATAACCTGCACATAGAACAGAGACTCTTTTTATTCATTCTTTGAGGTTATTAGTTGTGATAGAACATTAGGCCCAGATTCAGGAGGACCTGAGTTCAAAACCAGTCTCAGATTTTTACTGGCTGTATGACCCCTAGAGAAATCACTTAACTTCTGCTGCCTTAGTTTCCTTAACTATAAAATGAGGATAGAACCTATTTTCACAGTGTTGTTGGAGGACCAAATGGGAGTAAAGTGTTTAGCACAGTGCCTAGAACATAGTAGGCACTTAATAAGTAATTATTTCTTTCCAATTCTAGTAATTTTCATATCTAATTTAATTTTAAATTCATAGAAATTTAAATGTACTCTGGATTGAAGGAAAAGCTACATTTGAAACCCAAACCAATAGTCATAAACTACTGCAACTTCATGGGCTTAATATAGTGATTACTTCTGATAGCTTTAAAACAGAGGTTCTTATCCTTTATGGGTCAACTACCCTCCCCTTTGACAGTCAAACGAAGCCTAAAGACCCCTTTGCAGAATGCTTTTAAATGCATAAATTACATGAACTTATAAAGGAAAATAATTATATTAAAATGTAGTTCCTGAATTCAAATCTGATTTCAGACACTTACTGGCTATGTGACCCTGGGCAAGTCATTTTACCCTGTTTGCCTCAGCCTCTTCATCTGTAAAATGAACTGGAAAAGGAAATCGTAAACTGCTTCAGGATCTTTGCCAAGAAAGCCTCAAATGGGGTCACGAAGAGCCAGACAGAGCTGAAAAACCACAACTCGCAGTACCATTCTTAGCACATAGTTAGTGCTTAATAAATGTTTTTTAATTCATTCATTACCACCTTCATCTCATTTAGCAATAATGGCAGTTCTCCAATAAGAATAATTAGGGTCAAAGAATATTCAGCCTGCTGAATGTATATGTAAAAGACTGACTAGAGGAGAAACTTGACATGAAAGCAATTATAGCTGACATCTACATGGTGCTTTAAAGTTTCCAAGTGATTTAAATACATCATCTCATTTGATTCTCATAACAACCCTTTGGAGTAAATGATCTTATGTGTATAGGTGGAGAAAGTGATGTTTAGAAAGGTCCCAATTTGTGAGGGTCACAGCCTGTAAGTGTCTGAGGCTTAATTCAAACCCAGGTCCTCCTGCCTCCCAAGCCCATGCTCTACTCATGTACACCAGGCTGTTAGTATAGGGAACTGACTCTGATAAAGACAGGAAGACCTGACTCACTGTGTTCATTCCTCAGACTCCTTGGTTTCCATCCTGTGTTCTCACATACAGACATTCTGGTCCTCCTTGCCTTGTGGGGATGATTGAAGGCTAATGGAATAATCTGTGAAGTGAGCAACTGAGAAGACACTGTGTAAAGTTGTGGTATTATTAGAGAAGTTCCAGAAGTGTTGGTATAGAAGCCATAAAATAAAAATTTTTCAAATTCAAGAAATTACATCTGACAGAATAATTGAGGCTGAGGGAAAACAAGACAGGAACTGGGAAATGCTGGCTAGTTTTGATGAACAGAATACCAAAGCAATGCCTTACTTTGAGCATTTGGGGAGAATGGGGAGAAATAATTTCTCCATTTTCTTGATGATAAGAAGCACCACAAGAATAAAGGAAGGTCCTCCAGCCACAGAGAATGACTTAAGACATGTCCTCAATGGGAAAGAGACTGAAGAGAAAAACAGATCCTCTGTCCAAAATATAGGATGAAAAATGTATGACTTAAATTACCAAAAGAAACTTGAAATGGCTGCTGAATCAAGGCAGAGGCTGAAAAATAATCACTAAAGAACAAGCCAATAGACATGACGATGAAGGGAGCCAAGGAATTTCTATCCAGTGGCTTGTGTTTTCTTTTCAAATCCAAAATAGCCAAAGCAGGCTCCAAAGAATGTGAAAAAAAAATTGGCACAAGCATATGATGAGGTGGGAAAAGGCAACTCTATGCTATTCTTATGGAAGATGGCACAATTACATGGTTTCACTCCCTCCCCAACAGCTCCAGGTTCTGATAATGAAGTGGACTTTCTTGCAAAGGCCACTCCAGTCTTCTTTCTCCATGGAGAAAGAACAAGCACAGACTGTTCCCCCAGGCCTGGAATATGCTCCCCCACCCCAACTCCTCTAAGGATATTTCCAACTCTTCCAAGACTTGGCTCCACCAGAAGTACCACTTTCTGCTCGAAGCAATCCCCAGAAGTGCCTTTAATCTATTTTGTATTTGTCTAGTCTGGTACATCTGTCTCTCCTGCTGTAAAAATGGCCATTCGCTTTTGTCACTGTGTCCCCAGCACCTAGGGTAGTGCCCAGGCTATAGTAGGCTCTTTAACATATACTAGTTTGGCTGATTTATACAATATGTAGTTTCCTTCACAACTCAGGTCTAGAGAAACCACCTACTTACAAGAAACCTTGGTTTTTCCTTTGGTTGTAAGTACAGGTATCCCTTCCACATCACTGGGGGAGTGGGGGAAGGGTGGGAATGGTGCCCCCACGACCTGGAAAATCCATGTAAAATTTTTGGCCCTCCCTTCTTACCATAGAAGAAGCATGAACTTTTACCTTTTCTTTTATGGAACATTTACAATACCTCATATGCATTTATGAGTTGCTAAACTTTTTAAGATATCTCTGCATTTCTAGCCCATGGGTTTCTGCTGGCTTTCTCATTCTTTTCACAAACTTGACCCTCCTATGTTATCTTTAAAAAATAAAGTATGTTTATTTATGGTAATATAATATGGTACATTATGGTATTACAGTACCATACCTTTTATGCTATTAAAAGATAAAATATGTTGATATTATTTAATACTATACATATGTTTTAGGCATTTCTGGAACTTTTTCATTGTTGTCTATTGTCCTTCTTGTGTTGTCTGAAGCTTCCACAAAATTCAAAAAAAATTCCCGTTTAATTTCTTATGTCAATCTGAGATATAATGAAATCATAATCAGGAAGGTTGCTATGTGGAAGGGATACCTGCACTCTTCTCTAAAAATTACTCTGTACCTACCTTTAATACAATTTTAATTCACTTTTCTCTGTATGTGTTATTATTCTCTACCTTTCCCCCAGCCCCCTATCCATCCCTCACTTCAGTCAAGTATAAAATTAAATTCTCACCTGGAGGGGATGGGGAATAGATGTAGGGTAAGAGTACCATGAGAAACCAGAGGAGGGGGGGATGAAAAGGTTTAGAACAGACACAGAGGCAATTGTGGGTGGGGGCAAGAGGTGAGGAAGGAAACAAGTGTTTATTAAGGAACTACTTAAGACTAAGGGCTAAGTACTTTACAAATTTATCTCCTTTGATCTTCATAACAACCTTGGGAAGAAGGAGCTGTTACAGGTATCACTTCCACATTGCGGATGTTAGGGGCATGGTACTGGTACTGCCAACTGGAAGACTTTTGTAAAATATGTTTGTCCTCTTTTCTGAATTTCCCCTTTTTCTTCTATGAAGCACTTACAGTACTTTATTTTTGGGTTAATTATTTGATCATAGGCTATAGAGTTTCTAAACTTTTTCTGTGTCATCTGCTGCGGTGTCTGCAGCTTCTACAAAATTCCCCCAAAATTCCCATTTTATTTCTTATGCCAATCTGTGATATATCAAAGCCTCAATGGGGTAAGTTGTGGTGGAAGGGATGCCTGTATTGTATGGTTGAGGAAACTTGGTCAGATAGAGGCTAAGTCAATCAATCAATCATCAATCAACATTTATTAAGTGCCTGCTATGTGTCAGGAAATATGCTAAGTCCTGGAGATACAAAAAGAGACAAAAGACAATCCCTGATTTCAAGGAGATATCCCCAAGGTCAAATCTAAACTAAGGCTAGATTAAAACTCAGGTCTTCCAGACTTCCTATTCAACATTCTCCCTATTGCACCACTTAGCTGCCTCATTGTATGCAGTGAAGGAGTAGCTGACTTTAGATAACAAAATTGTAGTAGACATAGTTGCCAAGATCCATTTAACAAGGGAATAGGAGTAAAGAAGATGGATCATGGGAGCAATCTCAGACTGGGGTTTGGCAAAATGTGAGTGGCAGGAGGAAGAAAATAATGGGCTGGGAGAATAGCCAGGGAAAGAACTGAATGGTAGCAGTTCTTATTCAATTCAATTCATAGTCAATGGATAGGAGGGTAAGGATTAGGGATTATGAGGAAAAGGGAAAGTCACATGATAAAAGATTAGGATCAAATAAAGGAATTTCAGAGTTTATAAGCATGGAAGTGGAACACATGTGTGATAGCAACATCAAAGGCACAGCCATTTTTGTGCGGTAGCAGAGCCAGGAGGAGGACCTTAGTCGTGGGAACTGGGTAGCCCAAGGAGTTGAGAAGTTGGGATATTCAGGGAGCATAAATACATCTTGAAGTATCCTGATGTGATGATGAGGGCAGGAAATAGGGAGAAGAAAGTATAAGCCAGAATATACTAGAGAGGGTGCAGGGAGATGTCCTTAGTAATAATTGCCAGCATCTAGATTGTGTAATCAATATGATTAGTATGAACCTCAGAGGAGATAATATGTGAAAGGGCAACCAGAGTGGCAAGGGAAGCAGTAGCATCAGGAGAGAGCCCAAGCTCACTGAGTCAGAAAATGTCAGTAGTAGGAAAATAGGAAAAGGGTACCCTTGCTGGTTCTGAGGATAGAGTACAGAGCCTTGAGTCGGAAAGATTTGAGTTCAAATCCCACCTCAGGCACTTGCTAGCTGTGTGAATGAGCAAGTCATTTTCCACCACCATTTCCTCATCTATAAGATGAGTTGGAGAAGGGAATGGCAAGCCACTCCAGGATCTTTGCTAAGAAAATCTAAAATAAAGTCACAAAAAGTTGGACATGACTGAAAAGACTAAACAACAACATCAACAAAGAAAGGAATATGTTGGGGGCAGTTAAGTGGCTTAGTGGATAGAGAACCAGGCCTGGAGACAGGAGGTTCTGGGTTCAAATTTGACCTCAAGCACTTCCTAGCTCTGTGGCCCTGAGCAAGTCACTTAACTTCCATTGCCTAGCTTTTGCTGCTAGTCTCCCCTGGAACCAATACACAGTATTAATTCTAAGTTGGAAGGCAAGGGGTTTTTTTGTTTTTGTTTTTGTTTTCTTAAAGAAATATATTTAGGATGAAAGGAAGTTTGTTCATTGTGGAGCAGACATTCCAGAGAGCACAGTGAATGGGCCAGATGTCTGGAATGGGACATTAGAAGATGGTTAAAGTTGAGGGGGATGAGAATATGGAAGTAGGGAACTAGGGATGGGGAAAGGGGTTTGTACATTGCTGGCTAGGGGTTTCGAATCACTGGGATGAGAAATGGAAAAGCGGGGGAGATAATATCATATGAAGTGAGTCCAGTTAGAATATCAGTGGTTAGAGAGAGATCTATTGAGGGAGGCATGTGATTAAAGTATGTGCTCCAGGTTTCTTCTCCTTCACCCCCATGCAGGGTCAACATGGCGGCAGATGGTGAATGTATATCATGCCTCACAGCAGGCAGGAGCAGATGGAGGAATAGGAGCTGGTCAGGAAGCAAAAGTGTCTTACCCGCACTGGAGAATGCTGAGAAACTGGGTATGCTACATATGGCCCCAAGAGAAAAGCTGGGAAGGAGGCACTTAGCCCAGTGTTTGAGATTGGTGAAGAAAGTACTTTGTCGGGCTTTGTCCTAAAAATGTGCCTTACAATCATTGCTCAAAGCTTCTCGTTTTACAGATGAGGAAGGTCACGCATCCAGTTAATGGCAGAGCCAGTTCTAGATGCCAGATGTCCTGCTTCTCAGTGGAGTGATCTTTCCAACGGGAGGGAGAAAAGAGAGAGAATGCAGGTCACTGATAAGCTCCCATTGGGAACACATATCCTTCACCATCCGAATGCATTCCTCTATTCTGTTAGAAAATTGGCAGCAGCAGCAGCTGGTTTTCTCTTCATCTTATCAGGTGGTGCTATTATCTGAGTTCCAGCTCTCCAGGAGGAGAGGAGATGGTTTACCTTCTTGAGTCCCCAGTGCTTTGCTTCTTGTGATTTTGGTTGATAGCATGACAAAGAGGGCTGTGTACTACTGCCTGTATCGCAGGATTTAATCAGATACAAAAGGAGGTGAGACTTAAGAGTCCCTGGTCTTTGATGCTTTGGATCAAGTAGCCAGCAGAAGTAGTAAGGAAATAAATGAACTGACCAGATCCAACTCTTAACACCTGAGTGAGGAGAAAGGCGCAGTATACCCTGGGGACCATTTCCCACTGTCTCAAGAGACTGACTGTTCAGTCCAGGAAATGCTTGGTTTCCGAACAGATTGCGCATTCTGAAAAAAGCTATTGATTAGAAACTCACCAAACATCAAATATTTGAACGAGTGTAGAAATGCTTGAATTTTCAGTGTTTGGTTATGGAGCTCCCATAGACAAGATTCATAAAAGAAGGGTGTTACATGCTCTGATCTCAGGAATCAATTGAGTTCAGATCTGGGGCACAGCTTTAGCTCTGGACCAAGGACACAACCAAAAATTCTAGTGGGAGTTTATGACTAGTCTTGGGTTATTGGAAGATTACTGACATTTTTGGTCAGATTCAAGATTATCAGCACATCTGCAGCTGATTTAAATGATAAGAGGTTGAATCAGAGACCCCTAATGTCTATCCCAAGGTCTACTACCAAAATTAATCCAGTTTCTTGATAAGCAAGATGATTTCAGAAAAACTGAGAAAGATCTATGGGAACTGATGCAGAGGGAGATAATCAGAACCGGGAGAACATTGTACACAGTAACAGCAATATTGTACGATGATCAACTGTGAAAACTTGACTTCTCTCAGCAAGGCAAAGATTTGGGACAATTCTGAAGGACTTATGAAAGGGAATGCTAGCCAGCTCCAGAGAAAGAATTGTTGAAGTCATCTTTCACACTTAAGGATTTATTTTGGAGATTTGGTTATATATGACTTTGTTCTCACAACAATGACCAATATGGAACTGTGTTTTGCATGACAATGAAAAGGGGGGGAATAATCCAATTTCTGATGAACTTCAAATAAGCCTGATCTCTCATGGAATTCTTTACACTGAAAAATAATCCTTGGGGTAGCCTAGGTGGCTCAGTGGATAGAGTCAAGTCTAGAGATGGAAGGTCGTGGGTTCAAATCTGACCTCAAGCACTTCCTAGCTGTGTGACCCTGAGCAAGTCACTTAACCCACCTAACCCTTACTGCTCTACTGCCTTAGAACCAATACACAGTATTGATTCTAAGACAGAAGGTGAGGGTTTAAAAAAATTAACCCTCTACCCAAAGTATAGTCATGCAAGCCAGTCCAGGAAAAATTTCTTAAGTGCAAGGTAAAGTTCATACTCAGTCAAATTTTGTTTTGATACTTGTTATTTGGAAAGAGTGATGAATGTAATTTGTAAAATTTTTGTTCGCCAATAAAAAAGTTTCCCTCTTTAAAATAGCTTTGGGATTTGTATTTCATCTTCTACAAACTAATTTTTAAAAAGTCTTATCTTCCAGCATAGAATCCATGAAGGGCAGCAAGAGCTAGGCAATGGGGACTAAGTGATGCCCGACACTTTGCAGGACTATGATTAAATGATCATTACTTAGATCTTGGCACAATCAAATAAGAAGGGAATAAACCTGCTGAAGAATCTCCGTGATATCCTTAACAAGGAAATAATATTCTGAAGTAGGGAGGATATAGGGAAAATCATTTTTTAAAAAGCAGAAGAAATAAGAGATTATAGAAGCACTTCCTTCATCTATTGCTCTTGACAACATATCAGATATTCGAACAGCAAAGACAAAGCTTATGAGGTATTTGTCAAAATTCTTATAAGTGGATAGAACTTTGAACCAGAGATTGCAGTACTGATCATATATCCCAGGGAGGTCTCATCCATATATACCAAAACCATTATAATAACTCTTTTTTAAAAAATAACCCTTACCTTCCGTCTTGGAGTCAATACTCTATATTGGCTCCTAGGTGGAAGAGTGGTAAGGGTAGGCAATTCGGGTCAAGTGACTTGCCCAGGGTCACACAGCTGGGAAGTGTCTGAGGCCAGATTTGAACCTAGGACCTCCCGTCTCTAGGCCTGGTTCTCAATCCACTGAACTACCCAGCTGCCCCCTATAATAACTCTTTTTGAACAAGTGAGGAACTGGTTAAACATACACACACACACACACACACACACACACACACACACACACACACAGATTTCCATTGATTGAAGAATAGTTTATGCATTGTGATACTTTGATATAATGGATTATTCTTTGGAATTCTCTCCACCAGCAGCCTACTAGATTTAGCTTTACTCTAAGAGCCACTGTCAGAACAGACAAATTCCTGGTCCAGGTCATCACTAAGGGCACCTCACCCTTGACTGGACTCACTTACTCTCTGGACTTCACCTTCTGATGTCATGCTTTCTTTTACTTCCTGTCTTCCCTCTGTTGGAGTGTAAGGATATTATGGATAGGAACTATTTTGTTTACTTAAATTTGTATCCCCTAGAGCAACCTTTTTGGCTGTGAGAGCCATAAACGACTATGGAAGGAAGAAGTGCTGGAATATGGGGTGGGTGCTGAAGGCCCCCCTGGGGCACATCCTGGGGCTCTGCCCAGACTGGCTGGTTGGGAGTTGGAGCCAGATATGGCTCGAGAGTTGCTGACTCCTGCCCTAGAGCTTACCACACTGCCTGGGAAGAGCACTGGAACTACAGCCAAAGGAAGGATCTGAGTTTGAATCCTGCCTCCGACATTTACAGTCTGTGTCTCTTTTGTCAAGTATTATAATGGAAGGAAGGAAGGAAGGGAGGGAGAGAGGGAGGGAGGAAAGGAAAAAGAGCAAGGGAGGGAGAGAGAAAAAGAGAGAAAGGAAGAACAAAAAAAAACATTTCCAAAATGATAATCCCAAGAACCAAGGTGAGAATAGGAGAAAATAAACTTCTCTCTGTTACATAATACTTCCATTCTATATGACCACTTGTTTGGCAATACTGGTTTGAAGAACAGAACTTATAAACAAAGAAATGTTGCTCAGTAATGGAAACATTTACAAAGGAAGGAAAATGAGAGTGTTGGGAGAGATGCAGAAATTTTAAAACACTAAGATCAAACTCCAGGCCAGCTTCAAAGCACATTTAACCTGAAATGCCAGGAGCAGTTAACTCAACAGCTCTGCCCTAATACTATTTTGTATTGTATCCTCAACAGATCAAAGACCTAGTGGGAGCTAGAGAATAGACTGGATAGGGTACTGAGTTTGAAATCAGGAAGCTTCAGACATTAGCTATGTGATCCTGAGCAAATAATTTAACTTCTGTTTGCCTCAGTTTCCTGGGTTGTAAGATGTAGATTCTAATAGCACCTACCTCACAAGGATGTTGGGAAGACCAAATGAGATATCTGTAAAGTGCTGAGCATAACCTACCACTTAATTGGTGCTTAATAAACATTTATTCCTCTTCCTTCCCCAAAGGAGGTAGAGTTAGCTACCAGAAAAGTTTGCCAAGCACTGATTCACAGGAAGAAATACCCCCTTCAGCTGCAGGAGCTCCAGGAGACAGGTTGAAAATAAACAACTGTACTGTAAAGTCCAAAAAAGAGACTGCCCAAGCTCAGCAATTTATTCAAAGAATTTGTCACTTCGCCCATCTGGGTAGCTCCCTCCACAATTGAATTCCCAGCTAGTTAAGTCCCAGAGACCTCCAGATCTCCCTGACTTCAAGCCTACTGTTCTTTCCTTTCATCCTTTGCTATCATGCTTCTGAATCTCTAACATTTTGCCTGAAGACAATAATAGGCTACAAATCACTTAACCCATTTAATTCTCAGGGCTCCCTAAGCCTAGAACCAGGAGAGGAGAGCAAAAAGAACAATATACCCTGTGGCCACAGCTTTATAAATAGTAACAACTTCAAACAAAACTTTGATAAAAAGAACAATGAAGAATATCTGCACAAAGAAGCCCTTCTTTCTTTTCAACAAAGAGCAAAATAGTCATATCTAAGGAACGTACCTTCTCGAATATTAAGTGGTTATTGTGCTTAATTGGGGGGGGGCTACTTTTTTGGGCAGGGATGATTCCATCAAGGATGGCCTGGCAACAAGAAAGCCCAAAGACTGCCAGATGGAGGAAAGAGAGGATAGGAATTCTTTTCCTCCCTCTTTACATTCAATGTCCTCCACCCTTATGAGCTCAGAGGGCTCAGACGACTTGGCAGTTGACTCCAGGCTTTCCCAAGTGATGGAAGTTTACTTGGCCTTCACATGTGACTTTGCCAATGTTTTCTAAGACTTTTGAGGACTTAATGTCTGCCCAGCCTCTACACCCTGGTACTGATATCACGAAAAGTCTTACGGACTTTGCTGTCATTATAGGCTAGACCCATGTTGGCAAACTTATGGCACACATGCCAGAAGGAGCTGTTCCCTTCCCCCTCTCCACTACACCTGAGGACATTTCTCACATCACCAGCCCCTCTGCTCAGCAGCCCAATGGGAGCACTTCCTCCCTCCCATGGATGGAGTAAGGTGGTATGAAAGTGCAGTTTGAGCACTAACTCTCTAAAAGGTTTGCCATCACTGGGCTAGATCTTTCCAACTTCTGACCATCTCCATTAGGCTAGAAGCCAAATTTTCTTTTACCTATCAAAATTAGAGTTCGTCTTAAAATTAAAATCATAAAATTAAAATTAGTCTTCCAATTAGAGTGGACCCTCCTGGAGGGCAAGAAGTCTCCCACTCTTTTTATTTGGACTTAGCAGAATTCCCAGTAACACTTGATAATTATTTTATATCTTTGTGCTTTTCATTTAGTTGTATGCTGTCATAGATAAATTTATCAATAAAAAAAATCTTGTTTTCAGAAATGACTCAAAACTTAGAACACTGCTTTCTGGCCAAGTTGAAAGAGTAAATGCAATCTCATTCAACAATATTTGTTATACATTTTCCCTACAGATACATACCAGGAAGGTGAAAAGTCAAGGCAGCATTTTGAGCCATGCCACCAAAAAAAAAAGTAGTTTTTGTACCCTAAATGACTTAAAATAGTTGAAAAAGAATGAAAAATAACCATGCCCCCAAGGTAATAGCAAAGTTGTTTAAAATTGATCACCTTCACTGTTTTCTGGTTTTTCTGTGAGGAGAACTAAATCTCCAAAAAGATCTGGCTTCAGACTCCATAATTAACTCCAATAAAAGTTTCCTGGCCACCCTTTACATATTATCTGAATATTTCTTAAACAATTGTCAAAAGTTGCTTACAAAATGAAGGTGACATTTCACATTTTATCACTTCCCTTTTAAAGAAACTGAATGGCAAGAATTCTTGAGCTTCCTTCAAAATACTGAGCCAAAATTAGTTGGCAGAAAATTTCCTAACATAACAGTAGGAACTGTAACACTGATGAGACCCATTTTGTTACAAGTTTATCTGTATTTTAACTGAACTGCACCAAGACTAAATCATTATCATTAGAATTGCAAAAATGCATCCTTTTAAGATTCTCCAGTTTCAAAGTTTTCTTTTTTTTTTACCCCCAAATAAAGTATAGATACTAAGTTGTTTATTCCTCTTAAAAGTGGCAGCTTTATTATCACCACCCCCCCAACAGTTTCTAACTCCAGCTATTTTTGGCTTTTATGGTGCTGGATGTACTATGATTGCTCAATAAAGAGAAAGGAAATGGGAGCAAACTTCCCACTAGTCAGATAAAGATATTACATTCAGGCATTTAAATCCAAATACTATACATTTTCCTCTGCTTTAATAAGCCCACAAATGGCCAATGAGCAATACTTTTGGGTACCTACCATGGGAAAATGGGGGGGAAGATGTTGTGGAGCTACAAAGAGGAAGGAAGTATGGTCCCTACTTCCTCCAAAAGATTACAAACTCATAGAGAAGGGAAAACCAACATAATAAAATATATAAGACAATATCAACTAGAACAAAAATATTGTGGGAATCAGAGAAAGGAAGGCCATTCCTCTTTATTCTTTTACATTAAAAAACATATCAGGGGCAATGAGGTAACTCAGTGGATTGAGAGTCAGGCCTGGAACCAGGAGATTCTGGGTTCCAATCTGGCCTTAGACACTTCTTATCTGTGTGACCCTGGGAAAGTCATTTAAGCCCAATTGCTCTAGAAAGCTTGAGCTGGAAGAAATCTCAAAGGTCATTTATCCCAGCATCTTCAAACTTTTCAGACTTAGGAACCATTTATACTTTTAATGATTATTAAGAAATACACTCCCAAGAGCTTTTGTTTATGTGAGTTATATTAATCAAAATTTAGCATGTTAGAAATGAAAATAGCTTTAACACTGAGAACTGCTGATCTAGTCCAACTTTTTAATGACAAATAAACAACAACAGCTAGCATTAGATTGTGCTTTAAGGTTGGCAAAGTGTTAACTTGCCATTTCCTCAATCATTTTACAAAAGAGGAAACTGAGAAGTGAAAAAAGAGTATCTGAGAAATTTCTGACAATTTTATAATTTCATCCTTCAAAGTGGAAATCACAAATACAACTGATTCTAGAACTGATTCTAACCAAAAAGAGGGAAATGGTCTACCAAGTGTATAGTATAAGAATTATGAAAGGAAAGTGTTTTTTTAAGAGTTCATGACAGGGAAGAAGAATGCTGAGCATAGAGCCTGAAAATGGTGCCCATTTTAGGAAATCAGATTTCAAAGAGTTCAGAGAAAAGATAAGAATTCTAAATGAATCTCTTGAGGACAAAATGGAGCAGCAAATCAAAGGTCCTGAGGTGCCTATGTAGGAAACTCATCAAACCAATCAAACTTTAAAATGCCTAAAAGTTGTCAGTAAGAGCAAGTAGCTAAAGATGAATATAAGAGTGGAAAGTCAGAGAGAATCAAGGATTTTTTTTTGGGGGGGGGGTAACCCTTACCTTCCATCTTAGACTCAATACTGTGCATTGGTTCTAAGACAGGAGAGCAGAAAGGGCTAGGCAATGAGAGTTACATGAATTGCCCAGAGTCTCACAGCTAGGAAGTGTCTGAGGCCAGATTTGAATCTGGGATCTCCTCTCTGTAGGTCTGGCTTTTGATGCAACTGAGCTGCCCCCTATTGTGTAATTATAATGAACAAGCTCAGCCTCAGAGAAGAGTTGGGAAAAATGCATTTCACTCTCTCTGATGAAGTGGTAAGGAGTTAATGGTAGGAAATATTGGTATTGGTTTAATTGAGTGGCTTTGCAAAAATTTTTATTTAGAATATTTTTCCATGGTTTCATGACTTCTGCTTGCCCACCTCCAGAGAAAGAACTGATAAATAGAAAAAGGTAAGATATAGTTTTTATATGCATATATCTTTTTGTCAAATGCTACCTTCCCTAAAAGGGGGAAGAGGAGAAAGGGAGGGGAGGAGTTAATTGAATATTTTAATGTAATAAATATATACATTTAAATGTAAAAAAACTGAATACTGCAAATTTATAATTACCAAGTTCAGCCCTAAGGAAGAACTATGGACACCTCCTCCACCCCTGTTTGCACAAGTCTAAAAATCTTCATATTTTTTTCATATATTGGTTAGTTTTATGGAATTAAAATTTCTTCATTTTTTTAACTTTTTTATAAGAAAGTTCTCTGGGAAGATATAGGAAGAGGATATATTATTGTTCAGTTATTTTCAGTCATGTGTAGCCCTTTGTAACCTCATTTGGGGTTTTCTTAGCATGAGGAACCTGAGGTAAGATTAAGTGACTTGCTCAGGATCTCACAGCTTAAGTGTCTGAAGTCAGACTTGAACTTAAGTCTTCCTGACTCCAACCCTGGTGTTTTAGCCACTGGGTCACCTAGGTGAACAGAGGAAGAGGATATAGTTAGAAATATAAATGATGTAAAAACAAAATATATTAATAAAGGAAAAGAAGCAAATTATCCTTGAGCATTTTGTCTAGACCTCTTTGGAATCTATCATATTCTTTTTTTTCTTAAACCTTTACCTTCCATCTTAAAATCGGTATTGTGTATTAGTTCCAAGGCAGAAGAGTGGTAAAGGCTAGGCAATGGAGATTAAGTGACATAGCTAGGGTCACATAACTAGGAAGAATCTGAGGCCAGATTTTTTTTTGACTGTCAGTCATTTTATTTTATTTTTAAAATTACATTTTATTACTATTTTTTATTTTAATAACAAACTTCCACATAAGTTTTCTAAAGTTATATGACCCAAATTATCTCTCTCCCTTCTTCTCTCTCCCATCCTGGAGTTGGCAAACAATTCAGTCTGAGTTATACATGTATTATCATGCAAAACATTTCCATATTATTCATTTTTGTAAGTAGATAATCTTATAAAACCAAAACCCCAAAGCATATACTCAAATAAATAAGTGATAAACCAGATGGTTTCATCTGCATTTCTGCTCCCACAGTTCTTTCTCTGGAGGTGGATAGCATTCTTTGTCATAAGTCCCTCAGATTTGTTCTAGATTATTGTATTATTTTTAGTAGCAAAGTATCACATTTGATCATCCCACAATGTTGCAGTTACTGTGTATGATGTTCTCCTGGTTCTGTTTATTTCACTCTGCATCAGTTTATTTAAGTCTTGCTAGCTCTTTCTGAAATCATCCTGTTTATTGTTCCTTACAGGACAATAGTATTCCATCAACATCATATACCACAATGTGTTTAGCCATTCCCCAATTGAGGGACCTCCCTTTAGTTTCCAATATTTTGCTACCACAAAAAGAGCAGCTATAAATATTTTTGTACAAACAGGTATTTTCCCGTTTTAAAAATCTCTTTCTGAGGTCAGATTTGAATCCAGGACCTCTCATCTCTGGGTCTGACTGCCTCTATCATATCACATTTGTTTGCATGTATACTATATACCTGTGTGACTGTCAGCAAGTTATTTCATTTCTCTGGGCATCTTTTTCTGTGGAATAAAGGTGATGGACAGATGCTTTCTAAGATCCTTTCCACTATTAACTCATGTTTCTATCACTCCTATCTTTCTTCTGCCTTGAGAGAAGGACCTACGACATTTTTTTTATCTTTGGATCCCAAGCACCTAACAAGCCCTTACACAGTGGATGCTTAAATGTGTGTTGAACTGAATTAATTATATAACCCTCCATATGCTGACATGGCCCAGGATGGAAGGGGAAAATGGCAAGATGATCAATCAGAATTTCAGAGGCCACTGAAGAAAAGCAGTGTCTGGATGCAGAAAGAGCAGTGGTTTTGGAATCCGAAGGCCAGGGCACCTTAATATCTGACTGAACTAGAATTAGAAGCAATGTTCAAGGGGCAGCTGGGTAGCTCAGTGGAGTGAGAGTCAGGCTTAGAAACAGGAGGTCCTAGGTTCAAACCCGGCCTCAGCCACTTCCCAGCTGTATGACCCTGGGCAAGTCACTTGACCCCCATTGCCCACCCTTACCAATCTTCCACCTATGAGACAATACACCAAAGTACAAGGGTTTAAAAAAAAAAAAAAAAGCAATGTTCAAGTCCAAGAGATAGTCTTATTGCCCCAATTCTCTAATGAGTTGGAAGACATATAAAAGGGTTTTCTGCATCACTACATTTTTCTACCATACCAAAACTTGTCCACTCCCACTTACCAGTTAGAACATGGAAACTTCCCTCAGAAATCTTTTTGAGTGTTTAATTGGATGATTTCTAAATTGTTCATTTTTAAACATACAAAAATATAACATCACCTAAGTTCAAAGGAGAAATCTTTGTGAGTTGTTGAGAAATGACTGATATTTTTAGATGACATTTGCTAAAAGTGGTTCTGAAAAATGTGGCAAATAAAAAGCACTTGATAAAGTGATCCAGTTATTATTTTTTAATGTATCTTAGCTTCCTCCAGATAGATTAGCTATATAATGAACAATCCTAGCCTGAAGTTAGGAAGAAATACTATGCTGAAAGTTTTAAAAGTTCTCGAGTAATGAGAGAGAAATAAATGGGGTTTCAGATAACTAGCTGTTAATTATCTACATGTAGTCAGTCTCTCAACAAAGATCTGAAGTACTTCAACATCCACCCTGCCCTGACAAAGACTATCATCAGCCTCTTAATTAACAAAATTCCCACTGACTTTGGGAACTGCTTTTCATCTAAAGGTTTCAGAAAGGCTGTTTTTAAGCAGAGACACCCAGTTTAGGTTTTTTCCTTGGCTTGGATTCCTTTGGATCTTGCCTAAGTGATACTAAATTTAATTATCGCTGGACATTTTATTCCCCAGAGCAGATAGATGTAGTATCACCTTTAATAGCTAAGGGTGAAGTGTTTAGATTGTTTAGGACTCTCCACAAACAGCCCAGAATATATAAGATTTCTATGATTTTCTTTGGAAGAAAAGAAGGGAAAGAAGGGAGGGAGGGTTAGAGGAAGGAAGGAAGGAAGGAAGGAAGGAAGGAAGGAAGGAAGGAAGGAAGGAAGGAAGGAAGGAAGGAAGGAAGGAAGGAAGATGAATGGATTTTAAGGATAGATAGAGATAGAGGTGGATAAACGGGGAGGCGGTGTTCCAAATGTCTTAATGCAGTTTTAAACTACTAAAAAAAACACCAGACCAAATCCTGTGTTGAGGATATAAAGTTAAATTAAGTGGTCCCTAAACTCAGGGAGCCTACATGTGATACAACAGGAATTAGCATGGTCTTGGAGTCATTGGATTCCAGTTTGGATCCTGCTATTGGATATTGACAAGAAAATAGGACCCTCTTCCTCTGAAATTAGAACAAAGGAGCAAAGAAAAGGGGGTAATGCTAAGATTATTCAAAGTATAGAACGAGGGAGAAGAGGAATCTCCAGCAAATAACCTTAATATAAGACATTAATAACCTGTCTAGCATTTTCTGGTTTGCCAAGTGCTTTCCTTTCAACAACCCTCATGAGCTAGACAAATTGTCATCCCTTTTTACAAATGAGGGATCTCAGGGGTTAAGTACTCTGTCCATGAGGTAGGATCCCAGCCCCCGTGTCCTGACTCCCAGGCCATTGTACACTTCACTGCTTCCCCTGGCTCCATCATCTGTGACTGCAGGGTGGATCACTGTAGAAATCACAGGACCTAGAGCTGGGAGGGACTTTGGTTGTCACTGAAACTGAGCCCCTCATGTTGCAGGTTAGGAAACCAAAACCAGGGAAGCCCATGGTAGGACATAGGCAGCAAGTGAGTGAGGCTCATGTTTTGAACTCAGGCCTTCTGATTCTTTCCACTGTTCCACACTGACTTCAACACATAAAGGCAGCTAGGTGGGATGATGGTTAGAGTGTTGGGTCTGAAGTCAGAAAGACCTGAATTCAAATCCAGCTTTACATACTTTCTGGGGGACCCTGGGCAAGTCACTTAAACTCTTTTGCCTCAGTTCCCTCTTTTGTAAAATGAAGATTATAACAGTACCTACCTCTCAGATTTCTTGTGAGGATCAAATGATTAGCGTAGTACCTGGCACATAGTAAGCACTATGTAAATACAAGCTATGACTTTATTACCATTATTTTTATTAAGAAATGCAAAGTAGCAATCAGAATTTATCTGTTGCATTTCTGCAAATCATTACTTTGAAAATTTGGAAAGTGTCCTGTTTCTTTGACCTTCCAGGAAATAAAACTTCATTTCCTCATGCTGGGTGACTCTGAAACACTCATTGTGAGTGAGGCACATGTGGACCTTGGGACACTAGTCTCCCGTCTCTACCTCCTAACCTTCCCCAGTCCCAGTAAATGACTGTGTATAAATAATATAAATATTATTTATTTCCACTTTACTGAAAGTCAGAAGACCCAAGTTCAAGGCCTGGCAACACCACATAGTTGCTGCCCACTCGGTCTAGTCAGGGATAAGACACACATAGCTAAAGGATCAAAGAAAGTTTTGAGGAGGAAGTCAAATTTTGCATTTTAAATGAGGGTAGGAATTCCAGAACCAAAGATAGGGAGGACATTGTGGATCCAGGGAACACTGTACCCAGAGACATGGAGGAAAGAACAAGATGTGCTTGGGGCACAGAGTTTGACTCAAACTTTTTATGCAGGGAAGAAGTAACATGATAGGAAGCTGGAGACGTAGTTTAAACTTATAATTATGGAAAGCCTTGAATGCCAGGCTAAGGAGTTTGAACTTTACTTAGATGATAAGAGAGAGTCACTGAGGATTTTTTTTTGAGTCTGGGAATGAGGGCCAGAGACCGAACTAGTAAAGAGGTTATTACAATAGTCCGTGCAGTGGTTAATGAGGACCTGTATAACACTGGAGGCAACGAGAAGATTTTGCAGAGGTGGACCTTGGAACAGGGAAATTATGCACTTAACTTTGTAACCTCTCCAAGTTTCATTTTCTTCCTCTGTAAAAGGGGGTCCCCATACTACTACCTTCCTAGGGCCATCATTAGGAAGAAATGGGCTCCTGGACGTGAAACATTTTGACCCTGTAAATTGCTAGAGAAATAGGAGCTCCTGTTCCTCTCTCAATTTCCTTTGAAAATTTGAATGCCTACTTGTTGGTTGGAGCAGAGACCTGTTCTTGGCTTCTGCCCCGTTCGCTTTTGCAGGTGATTATCCTACATCAGTCTCCACTAGAGCAGGCCCTTCTT
>NC_058135.1:44096877-44128659 GCF_016433145.1 Gracilinanus agilis
GTGACTTGCCCAGGGTCACACAGCTGGGAAGTGGCTGAGGCCGGGTTTGAACCTAGGACCTCCTGTCTCTAGGCCTGACTCTCACTCCACTGAGCTACCCAGCTGCCCCCACAAATATTTTTAATAATAAATGATTGTAAAAATAAATATTGATTGATTGATTTCCATCCTTTCACTTTTCAGCTCTTTTCAGTACTATCTTCCCCCACAAGAATGTAAGCTCTTTGAGGTCAAGGGCTATATTTTGTCTATATCATATTTGTATTTTCATTATTTAGCATAGAGTCTAGCACACAGTAAATGCCTACTAAAGGCTTGTTACCTTATTGTGGTCTTCTATACTACAACCTGCATCTATCAATTGACCTTCCCAGACTTACTCCTCCTTTCTTCTCTCCCTCTCTACCATTTTACTTGGTGATCTCAATCACTTCTGTGGCTTCAATGATCATCTTTAAGCAGATGATTCTTAGCTCTATTTGTCAAGCCCTGAGCCTCTCCCCAGACATCTAGTCATGCATCTCCACCTGCCTGTTAGATATCTTGAATTGGTTCTCCTATAGACATTTTAAAATCAATGTATCCAAAACTGAACTACAGTGATCCCTCACCTATTGCAGGAGTTATGTTCCAGAGATGCCCACCATAGGGGAAAATCTGCAAAGTAATGGCATTATATTTATTTTATTATGTATATATATATAAAGGTATAAGTACATTATATATTTAATAATATAAATATAATATATAATATAATTATAACAATATAAAAAAAATTTATATATACATAATATAAAATGTAGACATATATTTTTTAAGACTTTATAAACCCTTCTCACTCTCCTATTAAGCCTTTTCCACACTCTTATTAACCTTTTCCACACTCTCATAAACACTGAGCCAATCAGCACTCAGGATACAGAACACAGTGCTGTTGTTGGTCGCCTTTCATTTCATCAGTCAATATAGAAATGCCCGCTTTGCCCTTAGCTGTACACAATCTCATGATGGCAAACTTGTGCAAGTGGTAGTGGCATACTGCATTTTCATTGTGCACAGTATGGTATTCATCCACAAAATCCCACACTATGGTGAAAACTCTGTGATACAGAATTAGATTTTTTTTAAACCCATGCTACAGTGAAGCCATGATAAGTGAACTGCAATATAGTAAGGGAAAACTGTAATTATCTTTCCCCTAAATCCTTCCCTCTCCCTAATTTCACTATTACTCTAGAGGGTATCATCTTCCCAGTCACTTAAACTCCCAACCCTGGTCCTCTGCGCCTCACTTTCTCTCACTCCAATAATCCAATCCATTTATTGTCATTCTTGTTGCTTGTACCTTTCTAACATTTCTCATAGATGCTTGCCCCTCTGTTGCTGCCTGCTTCATTCAGGTCCTCTCATCTCACTCTTGAAATATCCCATTAGTCTTTCTTACCTCAAATTCCTCTTGGTGTCTACTCAACTGTCAAAGGGATCTTTCAGAAGTGCAGGTCTGAGCATGTCACTCTCTTACTCAATAAATTCCAGTGGCTCCCTATCACCTTTAAGGTAAAATGTAAAATTTTATGATTGGCTTTTAAAGCTCTTTATAACCTTTCCTAGCTTCCCAGTCTTCTTATACTTCCCCTCTCCCTGCCACCCACAAAGTATTCTATGATGCAGGGACACTGGCCTCTTTTCTGTTTCTAACACAAGGCATTCAGCATTTTCCCTGACTGACCCTCATGGCTGGAATGTTCTCTCTCCTCTCTCTTACCTGCTTCCCTAGCTTCCTTTGAATGGCCCACTTTTAGAAAATATTTTTAAAATTTTATTTGTTTTTACATTTTAATTCTTTTTTAACTTTTACCTTCTGCTTTAGAATTGATGTTAACTTCAGTTCCAATGTGGAAGAGCGGTAAGGGCTAGGCAATGACTTGCCCAGCATCATAAAGCTAGGAAGTGTCCAAGGTCAGATTTGAACCCAAAACTTCCCATCTCCAGTCCCGATTCTCTATCCATTGAGCCTCCTAGTAGCCTCTAAATTCTGCCTTCTTCAAGAAGCCTTTTCAGTCCTCCTTAATCTTAGTGCCTTCCCATTGAGATTCTTATTTCTCAGGTCTATATTTTGTGGTTGTTTGTATATGATCTACCCCATTAGATTTTGAGCTCCTTGAGGGCAGACTGTCATTTGTCTTTCTTTCTATATATCCCTGCTGCATATGCTTAGCACATTGTAGGCATGTAATAAAAGGTGGCTCACTCAAAGAAACTCAGACATGACTAAATGTGGGCTATCAAGTGTTTCTGCTTTATCCTAAAAATGGAATGGCTTAGGATTTCATCAAATCTTATTCCTCTTGTTATAGGTGGCGTTATAGGAAGCAATTTGTGTTTCTGCTAAGAAACTTCACTCAAATCCATACCCTTTGACAAAGAGATTCTTTTGCTGTGGAGATACTCTAAGAAGGTCAAGGATACATAACACACCCCAACATTTAGAGTAATAACATTTTAATTGTAATAAAGAAATGGAAAAGGTGGGGTGCTGATCTACTTAGAAATGTCTTAACAAGTTGTGGCAAATGAATGCAACAGAATGTGACCAAAAAAAGATTTATCATCCCCCTTCTTTGCAGGGGTAAGAGACTGATAGGAGTGTCCCAAAATTCTCAGTGCAGTTTTAAACTATTAAGGTTCTGATTTCAAATCTCAAACTCTAAAAGGGACTCTATGAGCAGTGAACACTTCATGTCATATTGAACTTTGTTAAGGTTTAGTTTTAGTTGCATTTAGTTGCATGTAATTTGCTTAGGGAAACTAAGTTACGTAAAAACCATAGATATCAATAAAACATTTTAAATAATACTAGCAATCATAGCAATGGATCTAAAATTAAATGTCAACAGGATATGCTATATCAAAGGAAAATGGAAAAATTCAGAACTTATAATTAAAAGACTTTGCAGATTTAGAAAAAAATAAAGACAGTAGGTGTTGTTCAGGAACTAAAATCTAAAACTAAAATGTGTGCACACATGAACCTTAACACATGAACCAATTCTCTAACCCTCTTGGAGAATATCTTAGATTTCTGCCAAAGGCTAACCTAACCAGTTTTCCCCAAACTCATCCAATTTTAGTCCCTGGAAAAAGGCGGGTCTGAAGCATGATGAAGGCAACAAACCCACTATTTCATGTATAAAAAAAATCCTTCTCATTTTCAAACAACTATAATTACACAGAAATAGAATAAAGGCACAAAAAATTTCACAAGAAATTGTGCTAAATCCAAATTTTTAAAAAAACTTGTCAAATACAGTCTGTTATTTAAATACACATACACTGACACAAAACACTTCCCATCCATTGAGTCTCTAAATTTGACAAACTAAGATAATTAAATTTTAAGCTGCTAAAAAGAAGTCAGGTCTTTTAAACAATTTAAATTAAAATCTGAAATGAAGCAACTGTTGACCAAGTCAATCTCATTCAGGGTGATTGTTTTTCATCTCATTTCTTTTTTCTTATTTGAACATTATTTTGCTTCTAAAAACAGGAGAGCTGAGATGAGTTAAACACAGTAGATTTCATGAATGGCAAAATCAACTTAATTTTGCCTTGTAATCCACCACTTAATCTGATGGTATTCTTAATTTTAATAGGTTCATACTCCCATCTTAATCATGATGCACAAAAGGTTAGAAGTACATAGTGTATTGTCCTTAAATACACAAACACACAGAGAATAATATTCCCATCTAATTGGAAAAGGAGACTGAATGACTCTCACTATAATAAGTCAGCATCTTCTCGACAATGGAAGTATTTTCATTCCCACCTCATGGTGGACAATGAATCTGTTAAGCATTGAAGACACTGGAAGGGTACTGACTACTAAATGAACTTTCATGGAGCATAAATCACAGGGCAAAGACCTGCCACTTACAGACTCACTTCTCATGAACCTTGTTCCTTGGAACAAAATGACTTGTCGCATCCTTTGAATAACTATGGCAAGAAACCATTTGCAGGAGTTGACAAAGAACATTTTTATTTTGACATTTGTACGTGTTTCTATAATCAAGGGAAATGGGTTGTATCTAGAATTCAGGAACATAGAATTCCTACTAGACATCAAATTTTAATATCTCATCAAAATGTGTCAGTTGTATGTTCCAATGGTTATCTTCTCTATTTCTACAGATTTCCATGGAACCTGACCTTCTGCACAGATTTTTGATACTTAAATAATCACTTTGTTCAAGAACTCAATTTGATGTCATATTTTCAGTGACTCAAAGAAGACCATTAATACCTGCCAAAATACTTTGTTGATTGCTAATAGCGACATCATCAGAAAATATTGAATGATCTTCCATGCACAGTGCTCTTAAAGTTCTCATCTCTCTGAAATTGGATATGAACAATGATCATCTCATTAGAGGGAAGGATAGAAGAGGGAAGGATGAACTGGCCCTGTGATTTCATGGATATAGGGAACTCCCAGTGATGAAACTCCCTCTACCAATATAGATCATCAACTGTTCTGCAATGAATAGTTTTCAAAAGATCTCCAAGACATTGTTAAGTTATACCCTAGAGCACATAATTAACCCAAGCCCCAGGATGCTAAGACCAGCTGTCTATCCTCTATGTATCCTTTCTCTAGTCATTTAAATAGTATTTCCCTGTAATGAGCCAGTGTTTATGATGGCTTTTTTTCTTAATGTGTTATTAAGAATAGTTGGACAGACATCTGACCTTTGAGTCAAAATGTCCCTGGGTCAGTTTCTCTGTTTGTCTGTCTCTCTCTGGTCTCATGTAACCAACCACAACAACAACAACAAGAGAAAAGGAGCAAAATATTTCTCCAATCCTATAAACCTATGGCACAGGTGCCAAAGAAGGCATACAGAACACCTTCCACCCATCCAGAGTTCATTACTAGAAAGGCAGAGAGAGACTCAGGAAGAGCTACTCCCTTCCCCCTCTCCCTGCACCTGATGACATTTTTTCATATCACCTGGGCAGAGGCCCAGTAGCCCAATGGGAGTGCACAGGAGGTAAGGGGGGCAACTCATAGGCAGCCGAGCACTGGGGCCACTCTCCTCCCTCTCTCTACACTTGCTGAGGACATTTGTCACTTCACCCACCCCTCCATCCAGCAGTCCAACAGGAGTGCTTTCTCCCTCCCCTGTCTGGGAGGGAGGCAGGGCCCAGCACTCCATCTCCAAAAGGTTTGCTATAGACTTTCTAAATATCTCCAAAATAATAATTTTGGGAAAGAGGCAAACTAATTGCAACAATCTCCCCAGGCTAACATACCAAGAACTTTTAAGGAGATAACAATCTGATAAATTAACAGTAGAAAGGAGAGCAGAGAAGTCTATGCTCACTCATCAACTCCTCCCCTCATCAGTTCTGGATACACAAAAGGTGACCTACAGGTTTTTGCTCCGGTATCCACTCAGTAATTCCCTTATTGCTGCTCTAATCTCTTAGACTTCAATGTCCCACCTTTGACCTTAGTTCACCATTCTATGGAAAAAGTCAGTCAATAAACATTTAATAAGTGTCTACCGTTGTCAGGGAATGTTCTAAATACAGAGGAAACAATTACAGGCAAAGGAGGGTATAGATTCAGTATGGAATCATGATAAAATCTATTAGATAGCTGTCCTCCTTAAATAGAGTATGTAAGAGGAGCTCCACAGTATCTACCCTCCATTCTCTCCAATCAGAGGAAGGGAAGGGCTCCAAGGACAGGGGATATTGAAAAAGTATGGGTTTCAGGATTGATGTGATCTGGCTGAACAAGATTCTAGGAGAGCATGGTGGAGTCAGAGGAGAGCTATTGGGTGAGAAATGTTGCAACCAGCACCAGAAACAAACTCTGCATCCTTCACCCACCCCTTATTCCTTGTGCAGAGTGGGTGGATGTACAGGATGGTGAAACTTGTTATGCCTGAGATGGGAACAATACTCAAAGAACTAAAGAAAAACAGTATTTGGAGCATCATTGTAAGAAGCTCCACCAGGATTGAAAGAAAGGGAACTGGCATTCAGTAGAGGCAAGAATTGTTACTCTCTCCCTCAAACTAAGGGCAGAAACTGAGGCTGTTAGAGACTGAATTTCCCCTGCAAAGAGGTAAGCTTTGACAGCTTTGAGGTTCAGGCCTAAGGGGATCTGCCATCAAAAGGGAAGGAAGTAGAAAGTGAGCAATAGGAAAATATAAGGGAAAAAAAAGACTAAAACTACCAAAAAACTCAGGAGAAAGAAAATTCAGTTTAAAAACCTTAAGCACAAGCAGATAAAACAACAGGGAAGATAATTACAGAAAGGAAAGATAGCCAGTAGGCTATCTAAATGAGCTCAAACATCTCTGAATAAATATTAGAAGATAAAGGGAAATTAATCAACACCTAGTGAAGCAGAGAACTGTCTGGATTCCCAAAAGAGTATGGAACCACAATAGGATGTTCTTGAATGATTCAAGAGAGAAATAAGCACAAAAAAGCAGAATGTATAACCCACACAACAGAAATAACTGGGAGACTGGGAAAGATTTATATTCAGAGTGATAAGTCTCAGCAAAGAAACAAAAGAAAGAACGATTAGTTTAGAATGCATACACAGAAGTGAAGGACGATTAAAAAGAAGAGAAGCAAAAAAGCATCAACATTAAAATAAACATGATCTCCATATAAGCAAAATATACTGATCTTAAACTCAGGATGCACAGACAATTGAAGGATTATAGGTCTTCCAAAAGAACATGTGTTCTCAACACTGTAATGCAAGAAAAAATACAAGTAAACTACCCAGATCTTCTACACACCAAAAACAATGAAACAAAAACAATTGAAAGAATCCACCAATGATCTCCAGAAAAAATAAAAACAAAAACAAAATCCTCTATGCTGTAAACTCCAGGATTCATGATAGTTAAATTTAACAATTCAAAAAAACAAAATCAAATTCTGCAGTTGTTCGAGATTTACCTCTGATACATACTGGTTTTCTGGCCATGGGCAAGCCACGATCTCAGTAGCCCAGGTTACTCAGAGTATAATTTTTTGGAAGAGAAAGCTCCTTTCCAGTGGTTTCTTACACTGATGAGATCACAGGTCTGCTTCAAAAACTTTTTTTTTTAAAGGATAGGTATTGGGAGTAACTAGGTGGCTCAATGGATTGAGAGTTGGGAGGTCCTGGGTTCAAATCTGCCTTGACTCTTCCTAGCTATGTGACCCTAGACAATTTGCTTAAGCCTAGATTGTCTAGCCCTTATTACTCTTCTAAGACAGCAGTTTTGTGGTTGTTTGTTTGTCTTTTAAATTTAAAGGAGAGGTATTTAATTCTGTTACATATGTTTTAAAATAGATAAATGTTTGCCAAGTAGGTTGAAAAGTTGTCTGTAGCTCTGATCACCTTCAACAACCTCTTCATAATTGAAATACAGCCTCAATATAGTTGACAAGGATGAGTCAATCATCCAAAATTTACTGTGATTACCAGCTAATAAAATAAGTTTGAGAAATATTAAGAATAAGTAAGAATGTTAAAAATAAATAAGAATGTTTTCATGAAGGACTGGCTCTGGAGTTCTCTAAATGACCTGTGTCAAATTCCTTCTCTGACACTTAACATCTATGTATCCAAGTTTCTCCTCCTTCCAATTCATTCTCCATATAGTTGTCAAAATGATTTTCTTAAAAAACAAGTTGGACAGGATTGAAAATGACTGAATGATAACAATGCTATTTACCAGGCACTGTGCTAAGTGCTTTAATCTCATTTGATATTCAAAACAACCCTGTGTGATAGGCACCATTATAATCCAGATTTTTATAGTTAGAGTAGTTCAAAGGTTAAATGACTTACTCAGGGTCATACAACTAGTTAAGTGATTGAACCATATTTGAACTCTGGTCTTTTTAACTTGCCTAGCACTCTATTCACTGCATCACTTAGCAGTCTCGAAAAAGTAGATCAAATATTATTTTTCATTTATTTATTTCAAAACCTTTATCTCCTGACTTTAAATTACTAAGGACTAGGCAAATGAGATTAATTGACTTGCCCAGGGTCATATAGGAGTATTCTCTTTTATTAAACACACATACACACAAACCAAACAAACAACAACATTTCTTTTTTAGTGCCTCTTTCCCTAAAATATTTTTTCCAACATAAGAGAGGTAGAAGGTACAACGAAGAGAGTGCAAATCCTGCCTCTCAGTCATTTATTAGCTATGAAACCTTAGGAACTTGATCTCTTTCTGTCTCCATTTTCCAATCTGTAAAAAGGGGGAAATAATAGTACCGACTTCCCAGGGGTGTGAGTATCAAATAAGACATATATAAAGCATTTTGCAAAGCTTCAAGTGCCTAGAAACGTTAGCTATGACTAAAGAGGCTTTGGCCTTCTTCAGTAGCACCAGAAGGCAGCCTTCAGCTGGGCTCAGAGCTTTTGCCTGTGCCATACACAAGTCCCCCTGAAGTGAAGCAGAGCATGAATGAGGAACGATGTCTCTCTGTCTGCTGTGCAATCATGCCAAGGCATCATCTAGCACAAAATGACGAGGTAATTTAATACAAGTCTGGGTGAAATGCCAAGTGAACAATTAAAAGCCAAACACATTCAATAGGAAAGGAGAGGGGGAAGGAAGAGGAGAACACTCTTCTATAACTGGTTGGGGGCTTGGGAAAACCATATTCCAGTTTCTCTTGTTCTTAGAAAAAGTGGGAGCGCTTATAATTCGAAATGGCTTCTCAGGCAGAGAGAAACAAATTGGCAAGTGGTGTAACCAAAGAGAATAAGAGTTATATGTGTTCACTGAGCTAAGTATAAACCAGGCCCCCAGCATCACTGTGCAGCAGGAAAGAATTGGACATCAACTCAGCATGCAAAAAAGCCTGGAGAAGAAAAAAAGCATCAGTCTCAAGGGGGTGAGGGATGGATGGAAATGGTGAGGGGTGCCTCTGGCAATTAACGGAAGGCCCTTTGCACCAGAAAGAGAAAGCCAGGGAGATGTACTCTGACAACCTTGAGAAGGATGCCAAAGACAAATCTAGTTAGAGCCAAAACATGTGATTCCAGTGATGGGCCAGAGACCAGCTGGACTAAGGAAAGCAAAGAAAGATACCATACAGCAAAGAAGCCCGGGAACAGAGTGCCGACTGAAGTGGGTGACAAATTAGTGCTAAGATACCCACAAGCCGTGGGCTTGTTTCAACAGCAGCAAGATGTAAGAAGGCTTTTAGACTTCTATGTTAAGGAGCAGGGAGAGCAGGCAGGAGTTTGTATAGTAGCTGGGTTTTATTTTAAAGAGTCAGGGAGAGAGATGGGAGGTCCTGGGTTCAAAGGTGCCCTCAGACACTTCCTAGCTGTGTGACCCTGGGCAAGTCATTTAACCCCCATTGCCAAGTCCTTACCTCTCTTCTGCCTTAGAACCGATATACAATATTATTCTAAGATGGAAAGTAAGGGTTTAAAAACAGAAAAAAGCTAAAGTTCTCTAAATGTTAATGGAAACACTGGGAAAACTGAAATCCTAAACTTTTAGAGGAAAATGGACCAGAGCCATAGAATAGAGAGCTAAGCATCAGACACCAGGATAGTAGGTTTCCCTCAGGACAAGACATGTGGCTGTACCTTCTAAGGGCTGGAAATCAAATGGTCAAGTTGTTCCAGAAATGGTTTTGTAAGCTTTTGCAGACAGAACACGTGTGGGAGCTGCCCTCTGATATTTTTCAAGAGGGCAGCAGCACCTTAACAATCCAAGACAACTTCTGAATATGACTTGCCTCAGGCTTAACTCAAGTATTCTTCATATAAAGAGAGCTAAGCTTAGAACTCCCGAGAAATTCATGCCAGGAACATCTGGCAATCAATGAGAAAGCATTTGTCCACTTCTTACTCATACCTGGTGCTGTGGGGAACAGCAAAATATTAGAAGACAGGGGTAGAGCCCCAAGAAGCTTGTTATCTAATCGGGGAAAGGGCAGGAAAACTTAAGGAAAAATAAGCTCAGGTAAGGCATCAAGACTTAGAGATAGAAGGGACCTTAACGATTGTCTGTGTACTCCAAATCCCATGAGAAATCTGAGATCCCCAACATGCAGTAAGTAGCAAAATTTAAAACTGGGAACCAAGTCCTCCAACTCTAAATACGGTTCATTTGGAACCAGAGTGGGAAAGGCTTCTAATGTCCCTCCACCTCCCTGCCCCCCCACCCAAAGAAGATTCTATTTTATCCTAATAGGACTAGAGAGCCTCTAAAGCTCTTTGAGCAAGGAAGTAATAGCATGCAATAATGTAGTAACACCTATGTGCTAGGACCCTGTTGGCACATGTGCAGAACCAGCATTCAGCTCTTCCCAGCCCCCACCCCAGGGCATTTTTTTGCATGTCCCACTCCTCAATCCAGCCACCCAAAGCAAGCACTTTCTCCCTCTACTCCCTCAGGTGATCCAGGGGGCTCACAGACAGTTTTGAATTTGCCCTCTGGGCACTCAAACTCCTTAAAGGTTTGCCTATGCTGCTCTAGGAATGTCAATCTGGATGTTTATTTACTTGCAAAGAATTAGAAACAAAGCAGATTTCTTGTAATTGGTAAAAGGCTTAAACAAATCATGCTCCATGAATGAAATGAAATATTACTGCACTCTGAGCAAAACAAACAAAAAAAAACAACAGATAAATACAGAAAGACACAAAATGCTACAAAGTGAAATAAGCAGAAACAATGGAACCATAAGGATTCATGAAGAGCCTGCTACATCCTAGGCATTGGAAACAGAAACATAAAATCAAATCAGCTCTAGCCCTCTGGGAACTTCTTTTCTAATGAAAGTGACAACAAGTATATATACAAAACAGATATAAGATAGCCTGGGATACCTAGGATGGGGAAGTGGAGGAGGGTGAAGGTACTAGAGACTAAAAGGACAAAAAAAGGCTGCCTTAGTTTAGTTTTGAAGGAGAACAAGGATTCCAAAAGAGCTCATTCTAGGCCATGAAGAGCTTTAAATTCTAAAAGCTTAACTTGATCCTAGGGCAATGGGTTGACACTGTTAAATAAGGAATTCTTCTTGCAGCTACTTCAATGAGGTTTCCCTAAGTTCAAGAAGTAAAAAAAAAAAAAAAAAATGAGGAGAGATCCATTTCATTTCCTTCAGTTTGGTGGGTAAATAAAAGCCTCTCCAAATGAATGATTACATGGTAACCCAAGTATCTACACAAGGGAGGAGTAAAGGAAACCCAGAATAAGATTTTGTGTCCAAAAGTGATTTATTAAAGAACATTCTTTATGATCATCTGGGGATGGGAGTGGAATATTGCAGGCCTCCAAATTTACATTCACATTGAGGTGATGGTATGGCATTTCTCCAACTGCAAAAGTGGCTTCCAAGTTTCCCTTTCTGCATTAAAAAGTCTCATCTCTATAATGTATTAAAGATGCTTCCTTCATTTCATAGATTAAAAGATCACCATTGGTGGGGAAATAAGGTGCTATCTTGCTACGTTCACTTTTAGATCCATACTTTTGGATCTTTTGGCATAATTAGTTAAGAGGGCTGAGAGCATTAAAGTTCAAAATTCCTTGCCTTATGCAAGGTTGGCAAACAAGGGAAATATGGAGGATCCTATCCCTAATGTGAGGAGCTATGGAACCCATAAGGCCCAGATGGACACTTATCTATGAAGTTATTATTTTAAAAAGAGGAGGTGACTTTTATTGTTGGTTTAAGCAAACAAACAAGAAACAATTAGCACTTACAGAATAAATAGTATATGGCAAGTCATTTGTCATGAATTACCTGGCAAGCAAGGTTCCTGTATCCAGAAATACTAGGAACTTGACCTTAGGTTATTCTCTCAAGAAGGGATCAAAGGTTTCAAAGAATTTAGGTAAGAATATGATTTATTTATTTGTTTGTTTCTTTTTATCCTCTGGGATTCTTAACCCAGGTACCATAAAAGAGGAGGAATAAACTTCCCATCCCAAAGATCCTATTTAGAAGATTAAGGCCTTACTCATTACTGTAGCTATATATAAAATTTACAGAACATATATTCTATAACAAGTAATATTAACTGGTTTATATTCCCTTAAGAAAAAGCTCAGGACCTATAGATGGGTGTATAGATTAAATAACTGTCCAGAGACCTCCAAATGATCAGAATAATTTGGCATTCTATAAAGAAACTAGTGCAAATTTTGCCCCTAATGTAGATCACAATTGTTCTTATCTTCCCCTAAAACTCTTCCCTGATATAGCAATCACTTACTCTTCTTTTTGTGAGCATATCTTTTTTATTAAGTTATAAGCTTTTTAAGAAATATAATATAGTCCCCAAAGAAAAGCATCATTTGATTGATATCTACAAAAAAACTCTACAACTAAGCATGGCATAAAAATGCTAAGAAGTATTATATGTTGAGTGTAGTGTTCTCATTTTTCTTTTGCCATTAGAATCCATATTATCAGATCTAAGTGTGCTGCTACTTAAAAGAGTCTTTTCTGTACTGGCAGCAATGCAGTGACCCAGGACAATTCTGAGGGATTTATGGAAAAGAACGCTACCCACATTCAGAGGAAGAACTGCAGATGACTTTTACTAAATGTTTAACTTCAACTATTGGCAGTAAGAGACAAAAACTCATTAGTATTTTTCCAGAGTCCACTGATTACCAAATCTTTCCATTGGCTGTTTTGCTTTCACCAAAATCTCAACATGTCCAGGACAATAAACTCTACTAATCATATTCCCTAAGGTCTTCTCTGTAGTATACAGAATTGGGGGTTATAGTTTTTTTCTAGCTTTGGCTGAGTTCCAAAAAGCTGTTAGAGGTTTTAGAATCTTGAGGAGAGGTAGTTGACTGGATCTTCCGTGAAGGGAGGAAGTCAATGAGCGAGCTCTTAGATTATCTAGCTTCAATATTGAAATTTAGCCTAGCATTAATATATTTACTAGAGAAATTATTATTTAGATAGACCCTTTATATCTTCCTTTCCTAATACCACCCTGCCTTCCCTCCCTTACCTTAGTGGCTGTGGAGTTTATAAGGAGAGAAATTAGAGAGGAGTTAAATCTGTGAAGAGTTATCTAATTGACAGCATTATTTATAATTTAATCAAATCATCATTTATTTTCTTTTAGATAGCATTTTGTAAAATTGAGTAAGGCAGGTCCTTACTCAGATTCCATCTTCACTTCCCTTCCCCACCTGAGGTTCCTGAGATAACTGATAGGGCTTTCCTTTAATCCACCTTCCTAACAACATCCTTCAAATAAATAAATCCTTTGTGTTTCAATAGTCCTATTTAGTGTAATTTGTCTGTTAGTTAACAAGTGGGAAGAAGAGGGAAAGAGAAACATACTCTGGGTTTAGAGGGAAGCTGGGCATCCATCTTGAAGGAAGGTGTTACTTCAAAATAGGTCCCTTCCTGTGAAATTAACTAAAGCCTGTTTGTTAATTTCAGTCTAGTCTATTTCCCTCAGCTTGTGTTTGAGTCTAAGTCCCAGCCTGTAAGCCTGCTGTGTTAGCCTGTTTAGTTTAACTTCTTTCTCCCAAGAAGATCTCTGTTTCCCTTCTGTGTTATACTCCTGACTTCAGTCCTATTATACCCTGAATCTCCTTTAATCCCAGCCTACCTGTAGCCTAGTTTATCCACTTATCAAGTCTCCAACATCCTCCTTTCAATTCCCTTATCCCAAACACCTTTCCTCAAATTACCCCCATAACATCTCCCTTCTTGAACTCCCTTCATATCTGTCAAGTGCTTCTTTCATTCTGACCCAGGTTTGAACCTTTGAAGTCATCCCTCTATTCCACTCCACACTCAGTCCTATTGATTTCTTCCTTTAAAATGAGTCATCTATTGGACTATTCTTTAATATTTTCCACCACTCCACTCCCCATGCCTAAGACTGTATGACAGTTCCTTTCTTAGCTTCTTGACTTTAGCAGAATCATTTCTGAGCACTACGGTAATACTAACCTTCTTTTACTTTAAAAAAAATCATGTCATTCTCCTTCAGTAGCCTCCTCTTTTTTTTTTTTTAAAAACTCTTACCTTCCATCTTAGGATCTATACCGTGCATTGGTTCCAAGGCAGAAGAGTGATAAGGGCTAAACAATGAGGGTTTAAGTGACTTGCCCAGAGTCATACATCTAGAGGTCAGATTTGAACCCAGGGACCTGTCTGACTCTAAATCCACTCAACCACCCAGCTGCCCCCTTCAATGGACTCTTGATTCTTTCCTGAATGAAATCTAAACTATTTTTCCACCTGACCTCCTGATATACAACTCCGCCGCCACCCCCCCCCCATTTTCTCCCACCTCATTTATCAATACTCATTATATAAATAATGGCAATTGTCTAGGACTAGGAAATGGAATCCTTGAATTTTAGCTTTTATCCTATTATTTAATAGCTATGTATCTTTAGACAAGTCACTTCAACTGGTTAAGCCTTGATTTTTTTATCTGTAAAAAGGTGCTAAAATGAGTATCATATTGAATAATTTTACTTATAAGAAAGTGTTTAACATGTAATTTTCTTTACTCCAAATAAGGCTAGTTTCCTTACTATCTCAAGAAAATGTGTTCAAAATGGAAATCAATGTTTTCTTACCTTTCCCCCAATCAAACTCCCTTCCTATCTTTCTTCTTTCTGCCAAGGACACAATCATCCTTCCAGTCATTCAGGTTCACCACATAGACTCATACGCAAACCACTCTGTCTTAAACTATACATTCAATCTGCTACCAAGTCTTATCAAATTCTTCTTCAAAATGTCTTTCTCTGGGGCAGCTGGGTAGCTCAGTGGAGTGAGAGTCAGGCCTAGAGACAGGAGGTCCTAGGTTCAAACCCGGCCTCAGCCACTTCCCAGCTGTGTGACCCTGGGCAAGTCACTTGACCCCCATTGCCCACCCTTACCAATTTTCCACCTATGAGACAATACACCGAAGTACAAGGGTTTAAAAAAAAATGTCTTTCTCTCTCCCTGTCTCTTTACTCTTGTGGCCACCTCTCATCTGGATTATTGCAATAACTTCTAACTAGTCTCCCCACTTTCAACTTCTCCCTTCTCTGATACATTCTCCTCATCACTGCCACATTGAGAGAGATATTTGACATTTCCTGTAACCATTCCCTTCTCTCCAATCACAACTACCACCTAGAGGTCCTAATCCTAATCCATCAAGACAGGAGAGGCAGAGAGAACTATTACAATCTCAAGACCATCCTAACAAAATGTAGCCATTAGCCTTTTGAAGGAACCTCTCCCAGAAAATCAAAGCTTGTGGAATAAAGAGAGAGGCAGTGCTGGGCTCCAAAAATTATTTGATGTTAAAAAACTATAACCCCTTCTGGAGGTGACTCTGGGTTTTCAGAGAATATGCTAGCTTGGTGGTAGATTCTTCCATGACCAAAGTGTGTATTGGTTCCAAGGCAGAAAAGTGGTACAGGCTAAGCAATGGGGAAAAGGGAGGGGATTTAAGTGATTTGCCCAGGGTCACACAGTGAGGAAGTGTCTGAGGACAGATTTGAACTCTGGACCTCCTATCTCTATGCCTGCCTCTAAATTCAGTTTCAGCAAAGGATTGTGTCTGGTGTTTGGCAATCAGTGTAGCAGAGGATAGAAGGTAGAACTCTTCACCAAAAGAATGGCATCTAATCACAAATTATTCAACTGTGGTTAAGACATTAAAAGACTAAAATCCCACAAAAAGTTTCAGGCCACCCACAAATATCAATTTAGTTGCTGTTACTCTAAATGAGAGATAACTATTCAATGACCAAAGAAGTGATAAACTATGACAAGCCCTGAACAACAGCCATATTGATATTTTCAGTAGGAAAAACATTAAGGAGTTGATTGGTGTTAAACCAAAGATCGATTCTCAACTTCCCCTCAAAAATGCAAATTAATGGACAGCAATTCTTGTGTACCCTGAATGTCCAAGAAAAGACCTAAAGATAAGTGTACCTTACATATTATATGTTATAGAGAAATTTATGAGAATTTGATTCTTTGAAACCAAGTCGAAGCACACCTTAAAACTTGGTGAATGTTGTAAGTGGGCACAGAAAGGCAGCTAGGTGGCTCAGTGGATTAAAAGCCAGGGCTAGAGATGGAAGGTCCTGGGTTCAAATCTGTCACTTTATAGCTGTGTGACCCCAGTCAAGTCACTTAACCCCCATTGTCTAGTCCTTACCACTTTTATGCCTTAGAACCAATGCATAGTATTGATTCTAAGGCGGAAGGTAAGAATTTTTTAAAAAGTGAGCACAAGAATGGTGGTGAAAAATATATTAAAAATATGGTTTGAATTAATTAATGAAAAAGAATAAATCTTATAAATTATTCAGGATCTTGATACTTTTGTTTTATGAGTAAAGTAAGTATCCAACATCTTCAGAAAACATATTAACTAGAGTGTCAAAAGACTGTAAGTGATTAATTACTAATCATTTTGGAATCAACAGTTTGAAAGATTCTTTAGATATTGAAGTAAAGGTAAACAAATTAGAAAAACAAAGACAAATGTAGTCATATGTGTACAATCAAAACTACTTAAACAAACTGTTGATTGGGGGGGTGGGGTTAAAAGTAAAGATATTGGCTTTGGCTGTATTTTTTTAAAATTAGTAATAAATGTGAATGATCTAACTATGAAGCCAAAAGAGCCACCAGGGGGCCTCAGCCAGCAATTCTTTTAAAAAGATTAAATTTGGAAAAAACAGACTTACCATTATTTCTCTTTCAGTCTATTTTCATGGTGACAATGGAACCACCATATTTGAACTAGCCAGTGCACTATAAAAGGCTCTTCTTGTATACTTACAACATCTTTTTACTCTTTACCTTTCTTAGAATTATTGAGATTAGTGGCAGAAAGATCTTTTACAGAGGAAAAAAATAAAGTTGACAGTAAGAAGACTCAAACTCCAGAATCATTCTATTCCCAGAGCCTCCTTGAATTGGAATAAACTACCATCTCCTCAGCCTACTCAGCGTGGCACATTCGCCAAAAGTCCTGATTCCTTTTCCCATTGGTAAGATCCTTTTGGAGGAGTCCAAGCTGACTTTCCCTTCAGTCCCCTATAAGCCTCTTTTCTGATTTCTTCTGGATTTCAAAACTATTTCCACTCCCCACTCCCATACTTCTGGCTCATTCTTGGAACCACCATTTGCGCATGAAATAGTCTATGATCTCCTTTCCCTACTTACCATGGATTATCCCTCTTTTCTCTCATTAGAAAATCTGAATGGGGTTCAAGACAGTCTTCATTCCTCTCACAGCTCTATCCAAACTAGGAAGTTTCTTTCACATTCTCCCATACCTTTTCAGTTCCGTTTTATGGGTTGCCATCCCTTATTTGAATATAAACTCACTGAGGACAGGGATAGGCTTTTTTTTCTTATTATTCTTTTAAGTGTATCCTTAGCACAGTGCCTGGCATATCACAAGAACTTAATAAATGTTTTTTTCTTTCTTACATTAAGTATAGCTATATATTTGGCTGATACTTATTCCAATTGTGTCTATACCATCTGTCATACTAATAGATTAACCTAGAACTCACTTGATTCTAAAAAGAAGCTTGGAAAAGACTCATTTCTGAAATAGAGCACACAGAGCTAGAAGAGATATGGGGAAAATATTACTGATCAGTCAATAAGTCAAAACACACACACTAAAATTCATGAACTCTCTTGGGCAATCATTCAGAAACTCTGAACTCTTATGTGATATCTAAAAAATATAGCTTCCAAATGGATAGAATGCTAGGCCTGGGGTCAAGAATATGTGAGTTTAAATTTGACCTCAGACTTACTAGCTGTTGGACCCTGAGCAAGTCACTTAAACCTCTGTCTCAGTTTCCTCACATAGAAAATGGAGATAACTGTACTCGCCTCCCAGAGTTTTGTGAGGATCAAATGAGATAATAATTGTAAAGTTTTTAACAGTGCAAGCATGTAGTAGGTGCTATATAAATGTTACTATCATTATCATCCTTATCATTATTATCTCTACAACAGATGACAAGCAACAAATTAATAAAACAGAAGATGGGATGTATTTGAGAGCTCAAACAAATGTTCTAAGAATAGGGAAAAATGACATTTGGAAATAAGAGAGGAGCCAGGAAAAATAAATGATAAAATGTGGACAGAAGGACTCAGTTATGCAGATCCGGGGCCATTTAGAGTGAAGTCAAATATACCCATAGTTCTTGAAGACATCACTGTATCAAAGCATTTTACAATAATTGATATTAATGGATTTTTTAAAGCTCCAATGCTTAAAGTAAGCAAAACTTTAGGTTCAAAATTCTCTCCTAAAAAGGAAAAAAAATCATTTCTATAGGGTTTGAGATAGTCAGAGATATATCATCATCAATATGACTAGTACGGCTACCTAACTCCACTTTCCTGGGACCCTTCATAAGATGCTCCATGGAGTAGTTAAGTAGCATGAGATAGCCTCACATAGTATTAATGCTTTGACGAGCTCACCTGGAACATGTTTATCTAACACAGCAATAAAAAATAGAGTATCTAATTCATGCAGAAGAGTCACTTGAAAACCCCAGAGATGTGTTTAAAGAACCTTGCAAACTGCATAATTAGGCTATAGGTCACCATCTGTTTCTAAGTCCTCATAAAACTAACCATATGTTGTTTTCATCAGTTGCTGAACTGGAGTCATACCCCTTTGTCCAACCAAAATGTTACAAATGCACACACGTTTTGTTCCCCAGATATTCTCCAGATTGTAGTGGGGAGGGGTGTGTGTGTGTGTGTGTGTGTGTGTGTGTGTGTGTGTGTGAGCTAAAAAGAAATAAATGCTTTGTAGCTTCAATTTCCAACACACTCATGGGTCAAACTTTCTTGTTTTTCTCATTAAAAAGAATTTAAATCATGTTCTGATTTGGTTTATTCCATCTTTAGAAATGGCTACATACATACACAACCACTCACGTAATCCTGAAAAGTACACAGGAGAACAGTCATGTAACATTTTGCAAAGGTTTGAAATCTATATATAATATTTATGACATTTATTTTTAGAGTTTGTTTGGTATCAACTTTCAAGCTGGGTCAACAGAGAAAATTTCAGAGGGGTAGCTAAGTGGCTCAGTGAATTGAGAGCCAGGCCTAGAGATGGGAAATCCTGGGTTCAAATCTGGCCTCGGATACTTACTGGATGCGTGATCCTGGGTACACCATTTAATATCCCTCTATTGCCTGACCCTTACCACTCTTCTGCCTTGGAACCAATACACAGTATTGATTTTAAGATGGAAGATAAGGATAAAAAGAAGAAGAAATAAATAGAGTTTTTCTTCCTGTCTGAATAAAGTCTAAACTCCTTAATCCAACATTCAAAGCCTTTTCTTTCTCTACATACTTATTTCATACTACCCTGCCATCCCTAGCTATTTTAGGCTCTAGTCCAATTGGACTCCTCTCTCAATACATGTCATTTTCTGCCTCGGCATTTCTGTTTGCCCTGCCCTCCTAACCTTTCTCTGTATCTCTACTCTCATCTCAACTGGTTGAAATTGGACCCATCCCTCCCCGAGCCCAGATCATTACATATCAGTAAAGTCTTCCTGGGCATCCCAGTCAGAAATAATATTTCCTTCAGATTAGCAAAGTGGCACACTAGATAGAATATTGCACTGGAAGTTAGGAAGACCTGAGTTCACATATTTACTTGCTGGGTGATCCTGGGCAAGTTAATCTCTCTCAGTCTCAATTTCCTTACCTGTATAATAGGGATAATATTAGCACTTACCTCCCAGGGTTGTTTTGAGGACAAGATGAGATAATATTTGTAAAACACTTTTTAAACCTTAAAGTTTAAAAACCTTAAATGCTACCCAATTGTTATTATTTTTCAGATTTTACATAGTACTTATAAATTAGTCTATTTTATAATAATTATTTGTATATAATTTATCAAGCACTTAGGTACAATAACCAAAACTGGTTAAATTAATTCAATTACCTTGAGAGTGATCATTAAATGGGTCAATGTCAACATGGAGTGGCTTCTAGCAGAATTCCCAAGGGAATTCTATCCCTGGTCATGTGCTCTTCAACAAGGTATAGAAGGGATTGTTAGAAAATTTGCAGATTACACAAAGATAGGAAGGATAGCTAACACACTGGATGATGTTGAGATCCAAATAATATTTCAACAAAGTAGAACAGTGTGTCACAGTGAAATTAATTTTAATACAAATAAAGCTAAAGTCCTATAACTGAACATAAAAATTCAACAGAAGAAATAAGTGCTGATGTTATTTTTTTATCTGAACCTCAGAACAACCCCTATAAGGAGAATACTACTGATATTACCTCTATTTTTACAGATGAGGAACAACCCCAGAGAAGATTAATGACTTCTCCCTGTTGTCATATAGTTGCTAAGTACTGATAGTGGAATTTAAATCCAGGTCTCCCTAAATTCTGAGCCTAGTATTCTAATCATCATATCACATGGCTGGGCAGCAGTTCAGGCTATAAGTGCTTGAGGGGTTCAGTAGATTCATCATAACAATAACAACTAACATTTAGCTAGTGCTTACTATGTGCCAGGCACTGTATTGAAGACTTTACTTAAGATGCTGTGATACTATCCTGACACTATTGAAAAATAAAGCTTGTTTTATTAGAGAATGTTAAGCAGGACAATCAAAGGAGTAGAGAAAATGCCATATGAGTATTAAAGGCACTGGTGATGTTTAGTTAGTCTGCTGATAAAAGCATTTTTATTAAGGGCCAGGTATGTGCCATGGAGTGGAACATGAGAAACCACTCCAGTATCTTTACCAAGAAAAATCCAAATGGGATCACAGAGTCAGACATAACTGAAATGACTGACCAAATCTGCCAGGCACTGTGCTAAGTGCCAGAGATACAAAAAGGGCAAAAACAGTTCCTGCTTTCTAGGATTTTGAGAATTTGAAGACAAGCCTTAACGTGTATAAAGGAGCTATCTTGGAGAAGAGAGATGAGACTTGCTCTGCCTGTCCCAAGAAAACAAAAGAAATGAAAAAATACTTAAAGATGCAAAGAAGTCAGTTTTAATTAAATAAAAGGAAAAAGATCCCCTCAATCAGAGCTATCAAAAAATAAAAAAGAGCAACCTGGAAGAAAAGGTTTTCCATTGCCACTGGTCCAGCCAGAGGTGTCATAATCACACTCAAGCCTGAGGGAAGCCTGAACCAGATTAAAATGTTTAACAAAATAAATTCAATAAATAGATAATGTTAATTTCTGATTTTCTAGGAAAAATATGCAGGAATAGGGATCCCATTCTATATGAGTTTAAGATTACTAAGCTATATGACCACTTATTTGCCAGATTTACAGGAAAGAAGCTGTCTGCTTGGATTTCCTCTTAACTACATTGCCTCTAGAGTTTCCTGTGATTTTATCCCCACCTCCTCCCTTATAAAATGAAAACTCCTTCAAGTCAGGGACTGGGTCTTAATCATCTTTGTACCTCCCACACCACTTAGCACAGTTCTCCACACTTAGCTGCTATTTAATTTGTTGAAATGAATTATAAAAGATCCTCCATATGAATATTACGCCAAATTTCTAGAACTCTAGAACATCTGTGAGCCTATCATTTCAGTCATCACCATGAGTTCAGAGAAACCACATTCTAAAATGAATGATGATTACAATTGAGTTCATCAATCTTCCTTTTAAAACCATGTAAAATGGAAAGGAATGGACATGAAATGGTGTTTTTTGACTCTTAAGAACAAAAGATAATCTTGAACTGCCAAATGTGTTCCCTCCCACCAAAAACACCCTTCCCAAGAATGACTAAACAATCTTAATAAGAAACAGGAGAACAAAATGTTCTGACTTTCTTTTTTAACCAAAAGACAAGCAATGCAAAACGATCTCTGAAATGTGCCTAGGGTTTAAAGTTGTTAGATAAAAGAATGTAGACATCTAAAAAACATAAAACATTTTAAACCCATAATAGAAACAGATTATTAATGCTTCTGCCAAAATAAATGGAGACTCAGTTCTCCCATCTCTTCATATCCTTGAGAGGTGTGTGATCTAGGAATAGTAACATATCGTTGATTTAGAACACTGGTCCAAACTCCTCATTAGACAACAAAAGATAATCGCACAATGCTAGATCTGGATAAAGTACTTTATTACCATACCCAAATCTCAAAGAAATTGAAAGTACTGTAGACTTGGAAAGCAGAGATAATAATTAATTTTTAGTTCCCTTTTATTTTTTATATATAATATACGATAATATATATGATTTGCTAGAAATATGTAATAAATTATAATAGACATGCACATCCAAAAGAAACAAGTTTTCACATTGGCGATGTCCCAAAATCTATGGACAATAATTTATTAACTTTTAAGTTAACCTTTGGTCATCAAAACTGTCAATCTTTTAAAGCTTTAGCAGCATTGAGGTCCAATGACTAACTAAATGTAAAATAGCCCTTTGGGGAGGAGTGGTGCTAACGATGTGAATGTTCATGTGATGAAGATATGTTTTAACAGAGGATAGATTAATATTCCCTTTACTCTGCCTGACTTTTCTTCCTGATCTTTTCTCATTTGGCCATTAAACAGAACAAATTCTTGTTAAATACAATACATAAATGTCAGTCATATCCCTCATTTTCCCAGACACTTCTTTTGTTTGAAGTATATGTCTTATGGTCAGGGTCTATCATTAAAGCATGCCAGTATTTAGAATCTCTTCTGGGATTTAACTTGGTAATCTGTTTTCCCAAAATGAGGCAGCATCCTACCTTTGGCAATCTGGAGCTGAATTCTTAAAATGTAAAAGAAATTATTCTGGCCAATGGATTGTATTTTGTACTTAGCCAAATTAAACTTCTCTCTTGCCAATGCATTTAAACTCACCTAGGATTTTTGAGAATTTCCCAAAGGTCCTCACAAACCTAATTACAGTAACAGCCTCAATAAATCCTACTGGGGATAAGCCAGACACTCATGTCAGTATGCCACTATGTCACTATGCTATTCTCCTCCTATAAGGAAACCTTTAACTATCAATCCTGGCCCAACTCACTTAAAACACAGAGCAATCCTGGCCCCCTTATCTTTGGTTATGTATTGTCTGTTCCCGTCTACATCTGATTATGAAGTGGCTGCTTTTATTGATTTTCTAGGGGGAGCCACAGAATTAGCAAGGTCACCCAGCAGGGTTTGGCTTCCCAGAGCTATCTAGCCTATTGGATTCTGACAATCCAAGCATTAGTCTATTATTGAATCAACTGGATGTGCCTTCAAATTCCCTGTGGCTAAGGCTAGTGAGGGAGGAGCAGGGAAGAGTCACTCCTTCTTTCCAAATTATTTTTTGTATTTCTAATATAGAAGGACCTGTGATTTCATGAGTGAGAAGGAGGATAAGTCCAGATAGTGCCCTGAATCCCAAAGGATCAACAAAGTAGCTTTCCCAAGGTTTCCTAACTAATAGGTTATAGAGGGGGGATTTGAATGGGCAATAGATCTCCCTGTTTCCCACACCATAATACCTCTCCATAATACAGCACTGCCCCCTCCTTTTCTACTTCAATGTACATAGGCATTGAATAGATACGTTCATATATACATACATTGTGTATATATATATATGTATGTATATATATATATACATATGCAAAAACTCTTTCAGGAATAAATACTTTTTTGAATGAGTTATTATGAGTCTCTATTTTCACACAGCATCTTCGGGAAGTCTTGCTCTTTTGATTTGTTCTAGTATCTTTCCTGGGGCAACTAAGTGGAGTCAGGAAGACTCTTCTGTCTGAGTTCAAATCTGGCTTCAGACACTTTCTAGCTTTATGACCCTAGGCAAGTCACAACCCCAATTTCACTAGCCCTTAGTGCTCTTCTGTCTTGGAACCAATACTTAGTATTGATTCAAATATGGAAGGTAATTTATCAAATTAGTGCTTTAATCAACATTACTATTTTAATCAATATTATTTAACCAATATCAATATTGGCTTTAAAATGTCCATTTTTTCCTGCTGGTTATTATTTTCAATTTCAGTTTATACTACACAGGCAGCAGGAAATGGTGGCTAGAGCACTAGCTACTATGACCTTTGGCTAATCACCTAGTTTTTTTGAGTCTCAGTTTCATCATCTATGAATTGGTTACCAAACTTTTTTGGTCTACCGACCCCTTTCCAGAAAAAATATTACTTAGCGCCCTGGAAATTAATTTTTAAAAACAATTTAATAGCAATTTAATAGGAAAGATACATGTATTAATGTTTCTACCTTTTTCATAAAATATAGTAAAGAAAGGTGTAATTAGAAACATTGAAATTTGAAGTTATGAAACTATTTATTGACCTAAACTATTCACCACCCCCAAATGCACCAGTGGCCATCACCACTGCCTGGAACGCTGCAGCATCCACCAGGGGGCGCTGGTGTCCACTTTGGGAATCACTGATCTATGAAATGGGGAAATAAGAATGCTGATGGCCCCCAAGATCCCTTCTAGTTTTAAATGTAAGATCCAGTGATTTGGGATGTAGACTCTAAATGGCCCCAGTGCAACTATCAATAATATGGAATTAGGTCTTGATCATCGTAACATGTAAAACCCAGTGGAATTGCGCATTGGCTATGGGGAGGGTGGGGGGAAGCTTGGAGGGGGAGGGAAAGAGCATGAATCATGTAACCATGGAAAAATATTCTAAAAAAAATAAATAAAAGGATTATTGTGCTATAAACAAAGAAATGAATGAATGAATATAAGATCCAATCATTTTGAAAGAATAAATGAAAAAGATTTTATTTATAAAGCACTTACTCTGTGGCCAGAACTTTGGTACACAATGGAGATGGAAATACTAAAGTAAAACCAGTGCCTGCCCTAAAAAAGTTTACATTTGTGAGAATTTACCAGTCTGAACATCTATTCTTTTGAGATTACAACTCAACCCTACCCTTTGATTGAATTAATAACAAGGCCTGGAGCTTATCTGTATAATGAGAATGCATGCATACTCTTGGAGGGCATGAGGAGTCTGGTGGCTCCCTGGCACCTGGAAGACACTTGCTTCTTGTCCCATATGACTCTTGGCATCTGGAAGACAGATCTCTGATCAGAATCTTGCCAAATCAGAGGGACTGGGGAAAGTGATGTCACTGAATGCATAAGTTTGGGTCAGAAAAAGAAGCCAGTCTCTTGTTGTCCTGAAAGTGGGGTGAGAGGAGGCATGTCTATAGTGGACCATGCAATAAGCTCAGGGAAGGTGGTCAGGAGAGTATGAGCTTGAGCAAAGTCTGGCTAGACAAGGAGGCTTGCAAAGGGAACAGTTGGGCACATGTAACTGGTACCTTTTGTTTTTCTGACCCACTTTTTAAATTTTTTTAAATAAATGATTATAAACTAAGATACAGTCCCTAAAGAATTTGGATGTTAAAACATTCTAATGAGACAAACCTTTCACATAAGAGAAGGGCACTTTGGTCTATCAATTTACAAAGATGATGAATGGAAAAATCAACGTAGACAGACATATTCCTTCCAGGACCAGTGGACAAAGTTAACTTAATCTTAGTTCCAGAACTGAAGGAATTATGGTAGGGAGGATATGGACATGAAAGATGGCTAAGAGATTACAAAGTGAAATGAAGCATATAGCTGGTGGAATCAGATTGAAATAGACCTGCTGAGGCATTCACCAATCAAGATATTGAATTCTCAGTACAGAAGGCTCAGAAATGAAAAGGGTAGGTTTTATAAAAATCTGTTGGTTGCTTAGTTTCATTAATTGAATGATCGATGTCAATCATTTGGGCACAATCCCAGTACAGACAATATTTCCCATCACATGTCAGAAGATGGACTTTCTGAATTGCTTCTGGAAAAATAATTATATGGTAACGAACTCCTTGAATTTCATGGATCCCTAAATTCATCTTCAATGATTACAACCCAAGAACTGCTTTCAAAAATCAATGAGAATGGGAATAGCTAGGCGACTCAGTGGATTGAGAACCAGCCTAGAGATGGGAGGTCCTAGGTTCAAATCTGGCCTCAGACACTTCCTAGCTGTGTGACTCTGGGCAAGTCATTTAACCCTCATTGACTAGCCTTTACCACTCTTCTGCATTGGAACCAATGCATAGTATTAATTCTAAGATGGAAGGTAAGAGTTTAAAAAAAATGTTTAATTAAAAAAAATCAAGGAGAATCCTCTCCAAACAACTTTCAGATAATTCCTCAAGGGGCACCTAGGTGGCTCATTGGCTAAAGATAGGCCTAGAGATGAAAGGTCCTGAGATCAAATTTGGCCTTATATACTTCCTAGCAGTGTGACTGGAAAAATCACCTAATCCCAATTGCCTGACCCATCCAGTTCTTCTGCCTTATAACAGATATTTAGTATCAGTTCAAAGATAGAAAGTAAGGATTAAAAAAAATACAGAATTGGATTAATGATAAAAGAGGGAGAAAAATTCACTGAAGAAAAACTCTTTAAAAAACAAAATTGGCCAGTGTGAAAAATTAGCACAAAACCTCACTAATGAAAATAATTCCTTAGAAATTAGAATTGGGCAAGTGGAAGCTAATGATTCCATAAGACAACAAGAAACAACTTAAAAAGTTAAAAGAATGAAAAATAAAAGAAAATGTGAAACAATACACCTGGACAATAGATCAAAGAAAGTTAATTTAAGAATTGCTGGACTACTGAAAGCCATGATCAATGAAGAACCAAGTCATCACATTTCCAGAAATTGTCAAGAAAAACTACCCTGATAAATTAATTACTTTTCCATGGAGTCAAATAAGTGCTGTTACTGGGATTTGAATCCGAGTATCCTTGAACTCTGAACCTCCTACTCTAACCACCACACCACATGACTAGAGAATAATTCAGGTTATAAGTACATAGATACAAATAGGATTCATCCAGAAGGCAAAATAGAAATTGAAAGAATCCACTAATCATCTCGACAAAGAGATATCCAAATCTTACTAAGCACTTGAAGAACTATAATGTTGAAGACTTGTACTATTTGATCCCAGAGGACAGAGCCAGGAAAAAAAAATGGGTAGATATCACAGAGAGACAGCTTTTGGCTCCATGTAAAGAAAGACTTTTTATGATTACAGCTATCCAAAAAGACTGCTTTGGGAGGTAGTATATTTCTCATCATTGACAGTATTTATGTGCCAGTCAAAGCTGTATTGCCTCTAGGGTAAGACATATTGTAAAGGGAATTCTTATCTCACTACAATTTGAATTAGTCTATCAGACACTGTCTATTCTGAGATTCTGTAGTCCAGTAATACTCCTTTTTCTATCAATAAAAATTGCCTCAACAGAAATGTTACTGTAGATAGAATAGGACAGAGAAAAATAAATTGAATTGCAATGGAAAAGGTTTGGAGTTAGTCACAATGAAGATTCTCTCTAAGATAAAGGCAGTCAGGACAGGTTGTAAAGAAAGATTTCTAAGAACAACTTAGATAGCCATCTGTCCCAAATGGATTGAGTAGTCTGCAGAGAGTCAGAGAAGAGAGATTTAGATGGGCTCATAATCTTCTTCTACAACTTCCAGAAAATCAGCTAAATACTAACACCAGAAATGGTGGGATAAACACAGAGTGGCAGTCTCTTACCACATCCTGCACACTCAAAAGGACTGATAATAATAGATAAGATTTCATAACAAGAATTAATGAGAAAATGGAAACTGTTTTTAAGCCAGGTTCTAGTAGCAGTTAGGTGGCACAGTAGTTAGAGAGTATATGATTTGGAGTTAGGAAGATATGAATGCAATTTCAGCTTCAAACATTTAATAACTTTGGGACCACAAGTAATTCATTTTACTTTGTGCTTTAGTGTCTTTGTTTACTGAATAAGGAAACTAATAGCACCAAAATGCACAAGGCTATTCTGAGGATGAAATGATGTAATACAAACATGGAACAATTTACACACACACACACACACACACACACACACAAACACACACACACATACACTATTGGGAGATATATTCTAAGACCTAACCATGGATGACTAAAACTGTGGATATAAATGAACATCTGCTAACTCTACATATAACATGATTTTCTTGTACATACAAACATATAATAAAGTTTAATTGGTAAATTAAACACATGGTAAGATAGTACCAACATCATATACAGTAATAATAACACATATTTTACATCATTATACAGTATGGCAAAGTAGTCCCCCCTCATCCATACAGGATCCATTTCAAGATCTCCCTTAGCTGTCTGAAACTTTATAATATTGTGCCACCTTTCCCCAATCTCCCTCAACAGTAGTCCTCAGCCTTCCCCTCCCCCCAAAAAACCCTCCAGGTAAAAGCAAAAGGCCTTGCTGTGGGGGGTCTCCAACACAGAGAGAGATATTTGCCCTATTTTGCCCACCCAACTATCCACCCGATGGCCCAAGTATCTGTCTTCCATCTGTCCATGCTCAGACCCAGGCTGCATGTCTCGTCCCCTCCCTCATCTGGTGGCAGCTTTCTTCCTGCCTCCCTCCTTCCCCTGGAAGTGGGGAACTGAAACATGGAAAGCAAAACTGCAGATAAGGGAGGGCTATTGTACATCCCCATAAAAAATATAGAAATAAAAATCCTGCCCTCCAGGAATTTATATTCTATTGGAAGAATACAATATGGTCACAGTAAATGAATGCCTGAGAAGCACAGGCTAAGTGCTTACTATGTTCCAACTACTATTCTAAGTGTTGAACATCTGAATATAAAAGAGAAATGCTCCTGGAGAGTAGCAGTCAGTCACTCAAGAATTACGAGCTACAAAGACAAAGATGGTGGGTGGAACAACAGGGCAGCCAGTTATCCTACCATACCAGAAGCAAAGTAGTCTTGATTAGAATACAGTTTCCAGATCAAGAACTGGAGAGTGTTGAGATACTAGAAGGAGCAATTGGGGCAGTTTATTGGTTGGTAAGATGAAAAATGAATGAGGTGAATATGAGGATCCCTGGTCCCAAAGTCTTCAGAAGTCAATGACTTAGCTCCTCCTCAGCCAATCTCAGAAGGAGATAGACTTGTCAAAGGAAAGTTTTCAGAAAGGCAATATCGCTTTTGAGCTGAGCTTTGAAAGGAGTTAGCGAGTTCCCAGAGGCAGAGGTGAGAAGGAAAAATATTCCAGGTATGGAGGACAGCTTCTCAAGGGCATGGAGATGGAAAATGGAACAGCATATATGGGAACAGCCAGGAGATCTATTTGACTAGAACACAGAATACTTAATGGGGAGTAACATGCCAGGAAAGGCAGACTAGAGGCAGTTTGAGAAGGGCTTTCAATTTAAAAATAGATGAGTTTGTATTTTGTCCTAAAATGAAAAGTCACTGAAGCTTCATAAGCAGATGAATAACATGGTCAGATTTGTATTTTAAGAATATTAATTTAGCAGCTTTGTGGAGGATGGATTGGAGAGGGAAGATACTCAATGCTGGGGGCCAGATACCCTAAATTGAGTTACAGTCCCCCTCCTAACCACTGGACTTTTACTTCTTTTCTTTGCCCTCAGATCACCACCCACTCTCTTTATAGCTCCTTCTCATGTGTTGTCTCCTCAATTAGAATATGCACTTTTTGAAAGTCCAGGCTTTCTTTTTGCTGGTATTTGTTTTCTAACTTGGCACAATCCCTGGTATATAGTAAGTACTCAATAAGCACTATATCTGTGGAGAGAGCCAACTGGCCAGAGTAGGATGTCTTTACTGGTCAATTAGTAAATTAATTAAAATTAAGGAATACTGTCTCTTGAGAATTTCAGTAGTTACTCTCAATCTAGAAAGGGTCTGAGTCAGATATCTGATTTGCTTGATTAAGGTCACGCACAGAGCAAAAGTTAGGCTGTTAATACACATCCTTGAATGGGAAACTTAATGTCTATTCCTCTGTACCAAACTAGTCCAGGTGGGAGATAACATCTTGGACTAAGAACAAAAGGAAAGGTCCCACAAATAGCAAAATATTCAGAGCATCACCTTCTGTGATAACAAAAATTAGAAACAAAGTGAGTGATAATTGAAGGAAGGGTTGGGCAAATTGTGCTATACAAATTCACAAATATGTCAAATTTATCCAAATTCAGAAGATCTGTTTGGACTGATGCAAAGTGAAGTAAGCAATAGCACAATGACCACAAATTATGATATAATGGAAAACAATATCAAAAGACAAAGTCAAAATTCTGATAGATATAGTGAACAATCTTGATTTCATAGTAGTGGTAAAGACTATCTTTATCAGAATTCATTATCAATACTCTTTTTTAAACATAAAATTTGCAAAAGAACCTAGAATCACCTCTGCAATTTGATGAAGTATTAGAGCAACATGAGGATGGTTATGCTTCTAGGCACAGAGATCCACTGAGAATAGGAAGGCTGGACCAGAATCCAAATCTTGTATTTTTCTAACTCCAAGGCCATCTGCTAAAGCAGCTGAACAAAGAGAAGGTAAAATGCCCAATTCTGTATCAGTTAGATGCTTTTTGGATGACTTGATGGTTATTTCCAGAGCAATATAGAGAACCAATTCACCATGGGCTCAACTCCTTATTAAGACTCCAATGTAAACTCTCTCCTTTATTACCTTCACCTATGGACATACAGCTATTAGAGGTCCATTTGGGGTTGGATTACAATATCCCATCACATAAGTAGGAGCAAATAAGCCAACATAATGCACAGCAGACTCTTTTCCATGGAAATACAAATCTTCAAAGAATCATATTTTAGGGACCCCAAATTCACAATTTAGGGAACCAAGTAGGAGTGGAAAAAGTGAAGTGGAAGAAAATTATGGTAGTTTCTAAGTCAATTTGGCTATATAAGCCCCAGTAAGAAATGTCTAAGTACACATCCTCAATGTATGTACATTTAGTTATTCATAAATGACACATATATTTATCATACTATTACATACATTATGAAACACAAAACAGCAATTTAAATGAATGAGGTACAAATAAAATAATTGAAATATATTAATATAAACAGCATGAAAAATTATCACTCCCACTAAAAATACTATTAATAATATTTTTTTTTTGGGTTTAAATGCGTTTTATTTTAGACAACCTACATGACATGTTTTTAAAAACAATGCCTCCACTCCAAATAAATCAGGTCAAAAATAAATGAATAAAGCTCAAGATGATATCAGTCCAAATTTGTCCAAGTCCTGGTGTTGTGTAGATGACAAAAAGCAGCAGCCAGTTATGATGACAGGTGATCCAAAGTAATCAGCTGAATTTGTTAACATTTCTCCATTTCTAAACCATCCTTAAAGAAAATCATATATGGGGTCACACCATCCTCACGGAAATCCAAGAGAGCCACCATGCCATCTGGATTCATGTTTTCACCTATGAAGAACTGATAGTTATTAAAATTAGCAAGGATATGTTTGATTTGTTCTGTAGCTCCCGTCATAAAAGGTTTTACTCTATCTGGCTTCTGTTCTTCAAGTCTGCCTTTGATTGATTTCATGTAGTCTTTGATGTACTTTTTGTAGGATTCTTTTGTGAAGCTAGTTTCTTGCAGATGATGGTTTATAACTATGTCAACTCCAGTGATTACAGTGGCATCTGTTCCTTCACCCTCAGGACCTTCAGCAGAGGCATTTCCACCAATGAGTGAATCATCAATGGTACCCTCTGTCCTACTGACCATCT
>NC_058135.1:44133271-44163642 GCF_016433145.1 Gracilinanus agilis
TGGACTCGAAACTACCACACCAATGCAACTACCAACAATTTGGAAATTGGTCTTGATCAAGGACACATGACAAAACTAGTGGAAATGTGCATCGGCCATGGGTGGGGGGAGTGCGGGGGGTGAAGGGGAAAGTAGGAGCTTGAATCATGTAACCATGTTAAAAATGAATATTAATAAATGTTTTAAAAAAATCAAACAACATCCAAATTCATCCATTAAAAGCAAAACTCAGTTAATGACAAGAATATAATTTCTCATCAGCAAGCCTAAGTATTTAGTGAGAGCACCACAATATTATTTCAACTTATTTTACAAGCTCATTGCAGACATGTTTTTATGTATTATGCAAGAGATTATAATGAAGGATGACATAAATGGCATCAAAAATAGGTGCCATAGTGCCTGTTCAAAACTGAGGATGAACTTTTTTTGAAAGAACAAATCCCAGGGCAGAGAAGGAAAATAAGGCTCGAGGGTCCAATGACAACTTTTCATGAGTCATTGGTCATGCCAGGTCAGAAGACATCTTCTGGCACATTGTCAGTTACAGAGATTCCCAAAAATGAAGTATACTCCAATAAATTTACTTAGTCAACTATGTAGAGATGGGCAGAATGCAGGATGAACAAAACTTTCTCTAATCCTACCTCCAAGGGAAGGATTAAGGCCTCTGCCCTTATGATTCAGTTAATGAAAAATTCAGCTCATGAAAAATTTCTAGCCTGGACCTTTACCTCCAGAAATGCTTCTACCCCATTCTCTCATATTTAGTCTTCTACCTCGCAGGGTTGCTGTGAGGAAAAAAATATCATATTCCTAAAGTGCTTTGTAAATCTTAAAGTGTGATATAAATGCTAGTTATTATTATCATAATTATATAAGAATAATTATTATAATGATTGTATTGTTTCAACATTTAAAATCTATGGTATTTTATTATCATGGTGACCATATTTAATAATATAATTATATTGCTTTATTCTGTAACACCATCATATATAATTATCATTAAATTATAGCAATAATTATATTTAAAAAGCAATTATTATGATAATCATTTTTACACAATTATCACAATAATAACTAATATAGTGCTTTGCAATGTGCTTTACAAACATTATCTTATTTTATCCTCACTGCAACTTTGATAAGGACTCTTATTATCCTTTCTGAAGAGATGAGGAACTAAGGATGAGAGCAGTTATATGATCACATACCTAGTGTGAGGCTAGATTTGAATTGGGCCTTTCCAATTCAAGTTCCCTTTCTAATTCTATCCACTACCCCATTTCATTCTGTGAGCATTATTATTAATCATGTCAGTCCTATCCCTACCCAGTTCATATCTTCCTCAGTGTTCTGATGTCCTGCTTTTGTTAACAAATTTTACTTTATCCCAGATCTGTTCACTACATACTCTTTACATTTTCTTGTTAATTGAAAATTAGCTTTTCCTAAAAAGAGAGTGGAACGCTTGCCCTCCATCCCAATCGAGCCCAAAGTGTTTTCATTTCCCTAAAGCACAGGCATATTCCTGGCTCATTGATGGAACCTACAGATTCTCTCCCTTTATGCTTATCACTAAGCACTCTTGCTTCCTTTGATCCATCTTTAATGCTTGTCCAGCTCCTTGTTCCTGTAATCTGAACTCCAGTGAATTCCTTCTCATTTTTCAAGGAGTTCACACTCAGGGAGGGTCTTTTGCTTGACCTAGTACCCATTGGTCATGGAAGAAATGTCTTATTCTATTGTCATGTTCCTCAAATCAAGGTCAATCCTGCTCATAATATAACTTTCTTCTACTTCCTCTTTATCACTTCTCAATTGTTTGCAAACTAACTTCTGACAAAATTCAACCAAAACAGTTCTATCCAAAACTAACAAAATGGTCTCTTATAGCCAAATCCAAGGGCTTTTTCTTAGTGTTTTCTTTTTCCTGACTTCTTGGCAGTGCTCCTGAATGAAGAAGCACTTAACAATCTTACTTTGTGTCAGGCACTATGCTTAAAACAAGTGAGATAATCCCTGTCCTCAAGGAGTTTTCATTCTAATAAGGGCAGACAACACCTATAGTCAAGCAAAAATTGGGAAAGAGGGCAGGAACATTATTGGAGATGACTTAGGTATGATAGACCCAAAGTAAGAAGAGGTCACCAGTCAGAAGAGTTCCAGGGGTGGAAGTGCCAAGAGAGGATGTTCATTATACCTCTCTCCTAGATACTCTTATCATCTCTGGATATTCATACCAGAGCTCCCGGTACTTTCTCTACTTAGCTGAATGCTCTAAAACAAAGCATACTGAATTGGATAATAAATTTCATGGAAATCTATTCCTTTATTTAATCTTCCAGTGAGGAGATTCCAGCTGATATACTGAGTTAACTCTTCTGTAAGCAGCAAAACCACCTCAAAGTACTTTAGATTCACATTTCTAAACCAAGCTATACCCAATCTAAGAGGGACTGCAAGCTTTCTTTCCTTCTTCTTCTTTTTTTTTTGGATATTTTATTTTTTTGATTACATGTAGTAGCAATTTTCAACATATATCTTCTAAAATTATAAGATCCAGATTGTCTTCCCCCTTCCTCCTTTCCCTCTCTGGTCCCAGAGGTGGTAAGCAATGTGATCTGGGTTATACATATATATTATCATGAAAAACTTACTTCCATAGCCTGCAAACTTTCTTTAAAAGGATTAAACAAAAACAAAAAATTGAAGGAAAGTCAAGTACCTGAAATTGAAAAACAAATTGGAAGTGGTGGGTTGGGGTGGATGAGTACAAAGAAAAAGAGAGTGCTCTGGTTATAAGAGAAATCTATTTCTTTTTTTAAAAAAAACTACAGTGAAAGCAAAAAAAATAGAACAAATTATTTTTAAAGCTTCAAACTATTTTATATATAAAATGTATTTCATATTCAAAGTAGAAATATTTCATTTTGAATCTGAATGCCATGATTTAATTAGAAACGTCCTCTTAAAATTATTCCTAATTTGATATTGTACATTATATTTCAACTCACAGGCATTAAAGTGGAAGCAAAAACCAATATGGCGACAAGTAAGGAAGATATTGAAAAGGTGGATTAATCTTGCTCTAATTTTGTGTGTGTGTGTGTGTGTGTGTGTGTGTGTGTGTGTGTGTGTATACTCCTGTATGTGAATGAGAGGTGTCATGGATAGAAACCTAACCTCAGATCTAAAAAACTTGGGTTTGATTCCAGTTTCTACCACAAGGACCCTGTCATTTGATTTCCCATAGCCTTTGATAACTCTCTAAGACAAAGTTGCAAAGATGCAAATATGAATTGGTTGAAAATGTTCCTTACAGAAGCAACAAGGTGACAGTAGATATAATGTCAGCTCTGGAGTCAGGAGGACCTGGGATCAAATCTGGCTTCAGACATTTCCTAACTGTGTGACCCTGGGCAAGTCACTTAACCTCAACTGCCAAGCCCTCATCACTCTTCTGTCTTAGATTTGATACTAAGATGGGAGGGAAGGGTTTTCAAAAATTACAGAAACATGTAACAAACATGGTCCCATGAAATCTTGAATATAGCCCTTCATTTGTAAATATGAATGTATATATAACATATAGAAATATAGAACTGTTACATTCATATATTTATAGACATATCTATATAAATTTTAATATGTGTATATAAAACAAAACTCATTGCTTCCTTCCAACTACTCCCCCTTTTACTTTCAAATTTCCCCAATTCCATTTTAGAGACCAGCTGAAGATTGGAGGCTGTTGACTATTGTTTGCTTTTAAGTTTCCTTTGAGACTTTAAAGACAAAGGGAAGAAGGAAGATGACATTAGGACAAATGGGTATTAATCAAAGGGACCACCATGCTCTGGAAAAAAAGGCAAGAGACTCATCTGGGAAGCAACATCCATTCTTTGAAGCTTATAAAAATTGTTGTTCTTCAATTATTTTTCAGTGATGTCCAACTCTTCATGACTCCATTTGGGATCTTCTTGGTAAGGTTACTGGAGCAGTTTGCCATTTCCTTTTCCAGCTCATTTTACAGATGAGGAAACTGAAGCCAACATGGTTAAGTGACTTGTCCAGGGTCATACAGCTAATAAGTGTCTGGCCAGTTTGGAACTCAGGAAAATGAGTCTTCCTGACTCCATGCTTGGCACTCTATCCCTTATGCCACCTAGCTGCCCTCATAGAAAATTAAGAATGCCTAAAAGAGATTCTTTTAATAACAGAAACTGTTATTAAATGGATTAGATTAGAAAATTAGATTAGAAAAGGAGATCGCTTTTCTGTAGCCTCAAGTAAAACATAACTCTTTATGTGGCAGTTTTTGTAGGGAAGGAAATAATCATTCATATGACAGCTGCAACATGTTGAAATCTTCCCACTAGACTATTTTTTACATTGTTATTTAATGTTTTGTGAGTCTCAATATTAAATGAAGCTATACTCTTCCCAGGTCCTCCCCATTGGCTCTCTCTCCACTGAGCCACCTAGCTGCCCCCTTCCCCATCAAATGTTTTAAAAAACATTATCACATTTGATCTGCATGACAACTTTGAGAGGTAGATGTTATTATCCCCATTTTACAGTTGGGGAAACCAAGGCAGGCAGTGATTAAGAGACTTGCCCAAGGTCACTCAGATCAACACATAATGTTTGAGCTTAAATTTGAAATCAGATCTTCCTGACTGGCCCAGTACTGTCTTCCAGCTGCCTGATGATGTCCTTTTGTGGTACCTTTGTGCTTTTCACTAGGGTTTATATTTCAGAATTAAATTATTTGTAGTGTCTTCAGACAAATAAATTTGCAGTATCTGAATTACTGCATTGCTGGTCACTATTCAAAATGAAAATAAGTAAACTGACAGGTTGGAAGAGAGAATTTTAAAAAAGAAAAATCTCCCAGAGGGAAATTCTCCCAGGGTACCTTTTTCCTAAACTCTCTTTTCTCAGCTCATTCTCTTCCCCAGCCTTTTTATACCTCTATCTTTCCCACTAATCCCTCAGAAGGGTTAATTAACCAGTCAACATTGCATCATCCTACAAACATGGCCCAGCTCCATACACCAAGGAAGACCAACATGGATTAACTCCTCATTTGTTCTCATTTTTGCATTAACAAGTTGCTACACTGTAAACTGAATTAAGACGGCTGTTCATTTTGCTATTGGCCTAGGTTCAACAAAGAACAGGATTCTTTCCTTTTGTTCTAAGCTTAACTGACATTCCCATTTAAAAAAAAAGATGAACAACAGTTTTTTTCAAAGACATTTGGGCAGTGAGGAACGTGCTTATAAAAATGTTAGTGAGACTTAAGGGGAACATTGCAATAAACCAAATTATGGTTGGTTTCATAAGAAGTTGGGGCCACTTACAGACCCCTTGGGGAGGAAGCTTATATGTTGACAGAAATTCCCATACTTGCTGCTAGTTTTGAATCTGTATCAAAAAAAAAGATGTTGCCTAGCACTGAGTTCATATAAATCTGGAAACAAAAGTACAATATGAACTACTATTAAAAAAAAAAAAAAGAAAGGATGAAAAAGATGGAAGGATTTTTTTCATTGAAATGTATCTTCATCTTGGCAGGAAAGCATTTACCCTTAGATAGCCCTCTGAATGGAGTCCCATCAGGTTCTCCTAATGACATAAGCCATTGTATTAATGGCCCCAAATCTCTGGGTAAACAGTTTTACAGTGCAGAGCTTTCTGAGTAATTTCTTGGGCTGAAGAGAAAATGAAGTCGAAATCTTCCCACTAGTCTATTTTTCATGTTGTTATTTAATGTTTTGTGAGTCTCAATATTAAATTAAGTTATACTCTTAGCCTCCTACCCACAAAGGGCCCAAGATTACAAATAGCTTTGAGTTCTCTAGCTGAGAAAGGAGCTCAATATGCTTTTAAAAAACACATCAAGGCAAGCCTAAACCAACAAAGTAGAAGGATGTGCTCTTTCATGAAGCTAGATAATTCAAGCAATGCTCAACCCCACCAGCTTAGAACCCGTCATCTGAAATAGCCAGATAACTCAAAAAGCAAAATTATTTATCCAGTTGACTTGGTTTTGCAATTCATTTTGCCAACACATCCAGATACATATTCTTCAACTAATATTCTGAATAAGAATGAAAACTGAAGGCATTAAAATGACTCTTTCCTCTCTTCATCCTCTGTTCTCTCCTGCAGGTTCACTGGACCTTCATGTGTCTGATTTCTAAGTTTCCCAAATGCTTAGCACAGTGCTAAGCACACAGTAATTCTTTAATAAATACTTGTTGTCTTGAGTTGATGTGATGAAACTCTCTCAAGAAATATATGACTGAGAATACTGACTTGGAAATTAGATCACATACAACCTACAGTTAGGTTTGGGTCTAGGACTTACAAATGAACCCTATGAGACCTGCTTTTCTGTTGTTGTTGTTCATTTGCTTGCTTTTTTTAAACCCTTTTTTAATATGGTATATTGGTTCTAAGGCAGAAGACTGGTAAGGAGTGGGCAAGTGACTTGCCCAGGATCACACAGCTAGGAAGTGTCTGAGGTCATATTTGAACTCCTGCCTCTTAGGTCTGGTTCTCTATCTACTGAGGAACCTAACTGTCCATCTCCCCATTTGCTTGCATCTTAAAATAAATAGGTTATAAAAGGTTAAAGGAATTGGGTTTGGCTTTTGGGTTTTTTATTTCTGTTTTTAAAGCTGAATGAGTCATTGCTTAATAATAGTAGTTAGGTAGGGTATATTATTAAAAAATACCAAAATACCTGTCATCTCCAGCTGAAGCATACAGAGAAGGTGCTTCAAATAAAGCAACATTTAAATTTTTAAATTCTACTGACTGTAATGTCAGAGCTGATTATAATAACTTATATTTACATAGCACTTTAAGTTTTCAAAGCATCATATATACATTATCACATGACCATCCTGTGAAATGGGCATTATTATCCCCTTTTTACAGATGGTGAAACTGAGGACATGGTCACACAGTGTTGGAGATGAATTTTGAACCCAGATCTTCCTCATGTTATGCTTTATAAACTGGGGTTAAACTCTCTTCTTTGGGAGAACCTATTTCAGGAAGACCAAAGAAGAGACAGGACCAGTGCTTAGGGTAGGTAATAAGGATTAGAAATCAACAGAGCAAAGGAAGAGCTGATCGATTCATATTTTGCTTATGTTTCCTCTGATAAGGAGAAGGATCTTTTAACTACAAAGAAGAGAGTGGTTAATAGAAAAATAAATAAGGAGATTGTTTGTGCAGTCCCATGGGGAAAAAGGATAGCAGGACCACCAAAAATGCTTCCCAAGTGGATTTTCAGTGGTTCTCAAAACTGGGTGCCACTCCTACCATACCAGTGAGGGTCATTCCAATCTCCACTCTCTTCCAGGGCATTCACCCATGCTAGATTTCAGTAAAGCAAGTGGATAAAGTAAGTTAGGTAGTTAGGTAAGGCTTTCTAGAGGAAATAATAGCAAGTTAGCATTGACTTAGCACTTAATGGTTTGTAAAGCACTTTCCATACATTATCTCATTTGATCTTTTTCCCTAAGCCAACATTTGCCAAGGATCCATAAATACCTTCACTTGTATTTAGAGAAAGCTGGATATCAGCTCCCACTGGAAAGTAAAAGAAATATAGAGCATATAATTCCTTTGTTTCCCTAAAAGGGTAAATTTGTCATCTGCAACCTCTAATTACTCATTATATTATCGTATTGTATATTATACTCATTGATTATAAAAATAAACAAGTGAAAGGGATTTCACATTTCATAAGAAAATAGCTAGGTAAATTGTGATATTTACTCCTTTTTTTAAATGTCTAAAAGTTTGAGAGCAGTGATGGCCAACCTTTTAGAGACTGAGTGCCCAAACTGCAACCCTCACACGGCATTTGAGCCCCCCACCTTACCCTAGACAGGGGAAGGAGGAAGTGCTTTCATTGGGTTGCTGGGAAGATGGTTGGGTGATGAGAGAAATGTCCTCAGGGAAGTGGAGAAGGGGAGGGGAGCAGCCCCCTCTGACACACATGCAATGGGTTTCCCAACACAGTTCTACAGACATAGACTATATAGTAATCATCCAATATCTCGGAGCATCAGTTTCCTCATTTGTAAAATGGGAATGGAAAATAATGCTAGAATGTATTCCTTTTAAAATTTAAAAATTTTATATTTTCTAATTAAACAAATTAAACAAATCTTAACCTTTTTATGATTTTAAGGCCCAAATTTTCTCCTTTCTCCCTCCCTCCATTGAGAAGGCAAGCAATTTGATAAAGGTTATACATGTACAGTCATGCAAAACATATTTCCATATTAGTCATATTGGGAAAGAAAACAAAGACAAAAAAAAAAAGAAAAAGAAAAACAACCAGTATGCTTTAATCTACATTCAGATTCCATCAATCATTTCTCTGGAGATGGGTGGCATTTTTCATCATGAGTCCTTTAGAACTGTCTTGGATCATTGTATTGCTGAGAATAGTTAAGTCATTGACTTAACATTGACAATTGTTCATTGTATAATATTACTATTACTGAGTACAATATCTTCCTAGTTCTGCTCACTTCACTTTTCATCAGTTTATGTAAGTCTTCCCCGTTTTTTTTCTTAAATCATCCTGCTTATCATTTCTTAAAACATAATAGTATTCCATCACAGTCATACACCAAAACTTGTTCAGCCATTCTCCAACTGATGGACATCCCCTCAATTTCCAGTTCTTTGCCACTAAATATATTTAACTTCTTAAAACTTTTAAGCATCAAAGGAAATAATATACATAAATGCTTTGTTTTTTATCCTAAGACTTTTTGGCAAAAGCCTGGCATAGTGGGATAATAAAATAGTTATGAGGGGCTTGAGAGATAGTATGCACAATGGAAAATGTAGTAGAGTTGGAGTCAGAGGAGCTAATTCAAATCCATCTTCAGACATTTACTATATATGTAGCCCTGGGTAACTCATTTAATTTCTCTGGGATTCAGTTTCCTCATTTGTAAAATTAGAAAGTTTGATTATAAGGGACCTCTGGGTCCATTCTATCTCTTATCCAATAACTTCAATTATTGACACATCTGTTGAGTGAAATCTCCCCCTCCTCTCCCTCTTCACTTTCTCAAGCATTACTTCTTTATTTATCATCTCCTCCTCCTCCTCCTGCTCCTCTCTCCCTCCTTATCAAATTCAAGTCACCTAGACTGTAGGAACTATATTCTTCCGTATTGAATGAACTGGCATCTAGGATTACAGAATACCATCTGAGAACATTGAGAATAGATTAGAAGAAGGGATTTCAGAAGAATATATGTGTGGTTCCAATTCTCAAGAAATGAATAAAGACTCTTTAAGCTACAAGTCTGTGAGTGACCTTAACTTTAATTCCTTTATTCACTTTTCTGTAAGCATGTAGCATCCATCCATCTAGTACAGGGCTTCTTATTCTAGTGTCCATGGACATAGATAGGAAAAATATTTTTAATACTATTTCAAAAGAATTGGTTTATTTTACAATCCAATGTCTATCCCTGTTTGTATTTGCAACATCATTCTGAGAAGAGGTCCATGAGGATCTACCTGACTGCCAAGGAGGATCATGAAAGAAAAGCAGTTAAGAACCCTACTCTAGCAGAATAGAAGTTTCTTATAGGTAGCCAACCTAGCATATTCCTGGTAGTAGGTGGTATAAAACTTATCGATCAACTTGTATCTTGTTTCTACGGTGGTACAAATAAGCTTTCTGTTTAGAGCTTCTCTTTAGAGACCTCTCTTGGACTTATGACAAAGAATGCTATCCACCTCCAGAGAAAGAACTGTGGGCATGAGAATGCAAATCAAAGCAGATGATTTTTCGCTTTAGTTTATTTGGATTTTTATTTGGGAGTTTTGGTTTTATGTGAGGATTCTCTTACAAAAATGAACAATGTAGAAATGTGTTTTGCATGAGGAGACATATATAACCAAATCAAATTGCTTACCAGCTCCAGGAAGGAAGAGGGAAGGGAGCAAGGGAGACAATTTGGATCTTTTAACCAGAAAACTTAATGGAGAAAACTGATATTACATGTAAATTAGTCAAATAAAATATCTTTATAAAAAAAAGGCCTCTCTTCTAGAATCAAGAGTCTGCATCTGGGGGTAAAGTGCAAAGTGTATATAAGTGTACATTCTCTCAAAACAAGAACATACCAGAAAAAGAAGTTGAAAGATATGGGCTCTGTTACTCACTAGTCCAATTTTCCTACAATGAGACTTCCAGAAAGAATGTCCTTTAAAAACTATCGCCTTATAGAAATCAAAGTTACAATTAGCCCCATTGAATGGTGGACATGTTGATAATCTATCCTGCTGGTTTTGTTTCAATGTCAATAAACTTCATCTGGAGGAAAACATTAAGCTCTTCTTTTACCACTCTGCAGTTACTTAAGTCAACAATTTTTTTTAAATGTACAAGCTGTTTGAAGTTTAAAGGCTACACAAATGTTTGCTATAATTACAAGGAAATTTAGGCAAAACAGTTTCATATTAATTTTTTAAAAATAAAGCCATGAACAGTTTACAAGAAAAACATACATTCCTCCTTGCTTTTTCCCCGTTCTCTGTTAACCAGTGGAGACATTTTGGAAACTACAACTGTCTCCTTTTATTGCTTTCTTAAGTACAAAAGAACAATGTACCAGACACATAGTGGCCTGTATACAATTGCTTTTCAATATACCAGAGTATTGGTTTCCTAGGTTACAAGTCAAAAAAGCACAGATATGTCTAGCACATTTAATATGTAAATGAACTAGGTCACGCCAGTCATATTTTACTAACAGGAGAGAAAGCCTGTAAATCCTTCCATTTCTCTTCCTGTAGTAAATAGGTAGAATTTGATTCACAGCTATTATAAGCCATGTAATGATTCTCCTTTGACAACATGGTTACCAAAGTAAGAAATTCCGAAAGAAACTTTGCTTTAGTGGATGAAGTGAAAAATCAATTCATGTGAAGAGAAAGAAAATAAACAACCCAGAACCTAATCCTACTTAGCAGAGATTCTTTCTCTAGGGTCCATAAATTTGGGACTTTTTCAATAAATATTTCAATAACTATTTCAACATCATTGGTTTCCTTTGTGGTCCTACAGATTTTATTTTGTGTGTTTAAAAACTATTCTCAGAAGGAGCTCATCAGCTTCACCAGCCTGCAAAATGGGTTTGTGATCCAAAAAGGGCTAAGAACCCCTGGCTAGGCAGTGTTTCTGCAGCTACTGTCCACATCAAGAATAAATAGCCCAGCACACTCAGCCTTGCCAACTTTTAGGAAAAAAATAGTTGAACTTCCCATTTCCCCTCCCATTGTCAGTGGTACACATATTAAACTCATGGTACATGACAAAGAAGAAATTTGGGTTTCTTAAAGCCAATGGGAAGCTGAGTAAGTGGGGCTAATGTGATCCTGGCATCTTAGACAAAAGAGAGAGAATCTGATGTATCTGCCATTGGGAAGCAGAGAAGACCAATGGCCAAGAGTGGGAGGCCAATGGGAAAGTTCCTTTGAGTGGTCTCCTCCAATGACCAGAAGGTAGTCCTAGCACTCAAGATGCTGGCAGCTGCTTCCCAGCCTTTGTGAAAAGTGGACAGGAGCCAAGGCAAGGGGAGCAGGTCAATTCCTAATAATACAATAATAAAAACGAATGTGTGCTTTGGGGGGAGGGGGTAAGGGAGAAGGAAGAATCATCTCTTTTGTGTGCTCAGCTCCAATTAGAAAACCATGCGTGTGTAGGGACCTGACAACTCTGGAATGCTGGAGTAATGAGACACAATGATTTCTAGCTTTCTTAGTTGCAAACAAAGCCTCATTGTCTTTTTATGGGCATTTATGCTGCCAATACTTCTCACACACTACAAAGGTATCTAATTATCAGTCTCTCCCATTTCTCCCTAGCCTATTTCCCTTCATTTCAACCCAAGACACAACATTAAATGTGTATTTAAACACAAATTTAGCACTATGTTAAAAAAAATGGCCTGGCTCAAAAAATAAAACAAACCAAAACAAAAACTTGGGGCAGGCCTGGGGTGGGGGACCCTGAACAAAAGCATTTCCTTCTCTTGTTGGTTCTGTCTCATTTCCAAAGCATAGGATTTTGAGGTAAGATTTTTGCAATTTTTTGTTTGATTCTAGGAGGTGCTGAATAAATATTTGATATTTATCTGTTGATAATTACTAAATTTATCATTAAAGCATATTTTATTAGGATAAAGTAAGATATATTTTGACTAAAACCCTTTTTGCTTTAAGAGAAAATGTTAAGAAATAAATATTACTCCAGTTTAAAATCCCTTCCAAACTTTTCCCTTTTGGAATGTGTGTAAACAATGAACAACAAAAAACTAAAGTCTCGTGAAAATGGGGGGAGGCAGTGGGGAGAAAAGGGGAACCAAACTGAAAATAAAAAGTACCTCTTGTCCAGTTAAGACCATCACTTACTCCATCCCCTACAGAGACCCACCTAGGAGCAGTGAGTACTTTCAATTCTGAAGGAATTAAGATTATCCATCATAGAAGAACAGATGGGGAGGGAAGAGCCAGGTTCAAACAGTTTCCCTTGATGCTTAAACTACTATCATGCAGTAGAAGAGGGTCAATCTATGGCCTGAGGGCCCAAACCAGCTGCTTTTTGTTTAGGGCATAGGTTTTACCTTTTTCAGTGTAATAAAACTTTAGTGAAAAGCATAAAAACATTCTTCACCTGCAGCCTTCATTGGCCAAGCTGGTTCTAGAATATTAATCCAAAAGGTCCAAAGACATGGAGTTAGTTCGGATACTCTTCTAAGTTAAATATGCTTGTATTTAGAATGCTGTTGATAGAAATTGTTTTTGTCAGACTTGTACCTAAAATGCAGAAAGCCCAGAAACATGAATTCTCACTACTCAGCCTTCAACAAAGCACAGTGTCCAAGCCAGTACCAAAAGAGATGGTAATATCTGGGACCAGGTCAGAGATACAGAGAATCTGTGACCTTTGAAGTCAACGAGTGCATCCTACTTACATTTACAAATGAGAAACCTATGATCCCATGAGGCCAGAGAAAAGATGTGACTTGCCCACAATCCATGCATGAGTCCTCTGGCGTTCTCCATTTTATAATAGTAAGTCAAATTAGCATTTCCCCTTTAACCTTTCACTTTGATGCCTTAAACCACATATAAAATAAAATATATAATTCCCAGGGCTCCCGCCCTGCCTTACCAAGAAACACAGGCTTAGACTGTTTCCTCTACAAACCAAATCATCTGTACCCTGTTTTGTAGAGGCCCTCCTTTCATTTTCCTATTTGTAAAAGTGATTGTGTCTCAGAAAGTTAAAAAGGAATTAATTTCATCATGGCCGGAGGGATAAAAACATTCTAATAAAAAGGCATTAGGGGTTCCAACAGATCACTGAGCTTTTTAAAGACGCAATTGTGCCAATTTGGCATAAAACAAGGTGACTGTCATTAACAAAAACTACACAGAACTGCTGAAATCTGTTTCTAGCATAGTCCCCCTCTTTCCTCCCAAAGTTAAAAGGCTAGGGTTGAGGATTAATTTCCATTTAAATAATTCACTGACTCTTTGCTTTTCAACTTTTTCTCTGATTCTGTTGCTTTTGAAAAATACCACTGATTTTTTTAGTAGCTTGTTGTCTCTACTTTCTTCATTAGAAGACCCTCTTTTTACAGCTTGAAGCCATGGTTTCCCAGATTTCTCTTTTCCCACAGCTTTTTGGCCAACCTACCTATAGTTTAGTCCTGGTCTCCATGTGCTCATAATAGCTTCCCTGGCTTCCTCCTGATCTCAGCTAAAATCCCACCTTCTTTTAGTAGCATTTCCCAATACCCCGGAATGCTAGTTTCTTGACTCTGATGATTATTTCTGATTTATCTTGTATGTAACCTGTTTGTAGACAGTTATCTCTTCCTCCTCCTTAGACTATGAGCTCCTTGAGGACAAGGGTTATCTTTTGTCTTTCCTTGTATGCCTAGTATCTATCTTGAAGCATTCTATAGCACCTGCTTCAGCAGCCTTCACAGCCATTGGAACAAATTGTCGTGATTGCTGCCCTTCTGCCAAGGGAAGTCTTCCCATGACATCCCCCTAACTCACCAACTGCTTTGAAGTCTATCAGGTCCCTTCAAACCTGGTTTAGCTCAGATGGTTTCATCAGGATATGACTACTGTGCATGCTACAGCTTTTTGGAGCCACAGGTGAGAAGTATATGACAGGTAGATAGCAAAGGTGGATGGGCAGCCCTGAATGCAGTTTGGCAACCCCTCCTACCTGAGGTGCTAGTCATTCTGGAAGCCCCCAGAGCTGATATTTAAGAAGGAACTGAAAAGAGAGGTACTCAAAGTTATTTTGGTTATATAACTCAAAGGGGGGGGGTACAGCTGGGTGGCTCAGTGAATTGAGAGCCAGGCCTAGAGATGGGAGGTCCTAGGTTCAAATCTGGCCTCAGACAATTCCCAGATGTGTGACCCTGGGCAAGTCACTTAACCCCCATTGCCTAGCCCTTACTACTCTTCTGCATTGGAGCCAATACACAGTATTTTCTCCAAGACAGAAGGCAAGGGTTTTTTTTTTAAATTTAAAAAAAGGGGACTTCTTTGTACTGGAGGATGTTTTCCCTACCATGGGTTCACCAAAGGAACCTCTAGAACTGTGGAGGCAAACCAATGGCACACATGCCAGAGTGGGCACTCAGAGCCCTCTCTTTGGTTATGTCCACCATTGCCCCAGCACAGAGTTTGCCAGAGTTCATTACTAGAAAGCCAGAGGGAAGCAGGGCTGGGCTGCTCCCCTGCCTCTCTCCACCCCTGCCTGAGGACATCACACACTCCTCTAAGAGGTTCGCCATCACTGCTCTAGACCCACAATACTTTATGTGCAGTCAGAGAGCCTAAAGTTTCCTCTCCAAAAGGAATGAACCTTCACAAAACACCTATGACTTTGTTGTTGCTCTATTCCAGTGATTCCCAAAGTGGGTGCCACCTCCCCCCCCACCCCGGCGGGTGCTGTAGCGATCCAGGGGGGTAGTGATGGCCACAGGTGCATTTATCTTTCCTATTAATTGCTATTAAAATTAAAAAAAATTAATTTCCAGGGTTGCTAAGTAATATTTTTTCTGGAAACGGGGTGGTAGGCCAAAAAAGTTTGGGAACTACTGCTCTATACAATGAAATATTCTGAATGTGAATTCATTCAATAGAATGACCAACTACTTATTTCAGGTTAAGTGGAGAGAACTAAAGAAAGAACCAATCAGAAGTTTGCCACTGATCTCAGCACAGTAACCAATCCATTTTTGGACAGGAGTTAGTTTTAAGCCAATGTGGCAGTCCAAGTTACTTAAGACATCATGTCACTTTCTTGGTGCATTCTCTAGAAGAGCTACAAATGTTTGTTTGGCATTTGGGAAAAGAGTTCTGCACATTTTCTGGAAGAGAAGTCTTATTTTCTTTCTTGTCACACTTTAAAAGCCTGACTTGAAACTTCAGAGCAAGATGCCAGATAATATATTGGATTTTACTTCCCTATAATGGGAAGAGTTCACCAGGTCATTTTTTTGTTGTTGTTAGTTCATCCTCATTGTTTTGGAGCTGTTTTGACTTTGAAGGGCTTTAAGAGATAGGGGTAAGATGTATTCTTTTTGGCCCCAGAAGGCAGAAGAGGGATTTCATTCATTGACAGTACTTATTAAATGTGGGCTATGTACTAGGCATTGAAAATACAAAGATAAAAAAAAAGCCCCAGACCTCAAGGAACCTCCATTCTATAAATGAACAAATACTTCAAATAAAAGATAACTAGTGGGGGATGAGGTAGCTAGGTAGCAGAGTGGATAGAGTACCAGACTTGGAGACAAGAAGTCCTGGGTTCAATCTGGCCTCAGACATTGCCTAACTGTGTGACCCTGTGACCCATTTAATTCAGTTGCTTAGCCCTTACCTCTAGGGTTTAAAAAAAAAGATAACTAGGGGAGATTTAGGGGAGAGGAGGAAGCACAAGCAGTGAGGAAGATCTGGAAAAGTCTCAAGTAGAAGCAGTATTTACCTTAGCTTTGATGGAAAGTTATTGTTGTTGTTGAGTTGTTTCAGTTATAGACAACTCTTCAGGACCCCATTTTGGGATTTTCTTGGCAAAGATACTATACTGATTTGCCATTTCATTCTCCAGCTTGTTTTGCAGATGAAGAAATTGAGATAAGCAGAATTGAAGGGACTCACTCAAGGTCACATAGCCAATAAGTATCTGAGGTCAGATTTGAATTCATGAAGGTGAGTCTTCCTAATTCCAAGCCCAGTGCTCTATCCACTGTGTCATCTAGATGCTACTTGAAGGACAGTAGGGTAATTCTAAGAGGCAAAAAGAGGAAGGTCTCAGAAAAAACACATTTTGGCTGGATTTAAGGGAAAATCTCCAAATGAGAGCTCCTAAAAGAGAAATAAACTGCCTCTGGAGGAGGTAGATTCTGCTATCCATTACTTTTTTTTTTTAACCTTTACCTTTCATCTTAGAATCAATATTGTGTTCCAATGCAGAAGAGTAGTAATGGCTAGGCAATTGGGGGTAAGTGACTTGCCCAGAGTCACAATGCTAGGAAGTGTCTAAGGCCAAATTTGAACCCAGGTCCACCCATCTCCAGGCCTCGCTCTCTATCCACTGTGCCACCTAGCTACCTCCTGCCCATTAAAATTTAAAGGAGAAGCTGTATAACCATGCCAGGGATTCTTACAGTAAGGAGATTCCCATTCAGATAAGAGTTGAGGTAGGCAGCTTCTGAGTTCTCTTTCAATGCAGAGATTCTGTGATTTGGAATCTACAGAATAAAAAGGAAAGCAGGAAAAACAAGCAGCTTGATCTTATCCATCCTGCTTTTTAAAAAGTCTCTCCATTGATCTCAAGGCTTTTACAGCACATAATGAATTGCTAAAATAGAATGGATTAAAGTCAGGAATTTGTGACCAGGACTTCAAACTGCAGTAGTTCCTGGGTCAATCCACTACGATTAGAAGTATTTTCTCATTTTAATCTGCATTAAGATACAGGCTTTATTTTAGTGCTTGATGGGAAGGATCACTAGCATTTATACTAATGACTTCCACTTACAGCCTCTGAAGGTCATTGGAATTCCCCCACACACACCAAAAAAAAAAAAATAATAATGTGAAAAGGTGAGCAATTACCAAAGCAACCAATTACCTATAAAGACCTCTTTGGGTAGATTTGGACAAAAACAATGTAAAAAACTTTTTCACAAACTGTGCCTTCTTTAGAGAAATTAACTAGAAAATTAACTAGAAAAGTACTTTGCCCGCCTCATTCACTTAGCTTTCCACAGTGCTGGCACTAATACTACACAACCCACATATTGTTTGCTAACACTGTTTTGATGATAACCAAAGAACTAAACATTTGTGTAGCCTCAGAACAAAAACAGTAATAAGATTTTTAAAAACATAATGTCAGGCTTTTGAAGAACAAAATAATACAAGGTGTTTTATCAGATCAGTTTATAATTACACCAAATGTTTGAGCAAAACAAAGTAAATCTCCACAGAATCACAACAATGTATCACAGAAATGGCCCCAGAAGGGTTTGGTTTCAATGTGTTTTCCAAGGGTAAAGGAAATGTTTCTATTTCAATAGCATATGTACATTGTTATACCTCCTCTGTCTTTTCTCTGGCTCAGGAATGGTAGAAAATTAGATATTGGGACCCATCTGATCAATTCATTATTAGCTTTCAATTTCCTATTCCAGTTATACCATTACTAGTAAAGGAAAGCCAACAGAGGGAAGGAGATAAAATCAAAGGATTCCATTTCTGATAAAATCAGAAAAATCAATATGCCACCTCAAAGTCAACTCAACAGATTCCTGCAGATCAAGCTAAGTTTCACATGGCACACCATTTATCCACAGTATTTGTCTATTGAACATGTAAATATACCCATGATCACTGAGGTCTGATAGCTTTGATCTGGCCTTGTCACAAAGAAATACTCAGTTTGGGGTTTGTCTGGCCAAAATGTGGGTGGGTGATACCCAAGGTCATACCTAGAAGTCACCTGTTCTCAGAACTATAGCTTTATTTCTACTCTGGTCATAAGGTCACAAGTCAATCCTAGACCAAAATATTGAAGTCCCCTCTTGTCTGCAGGTGGGTGGAGTGAGGCAAAGGTCTCCTCTCTCTGACCCTGGAGAGAGAGAGAGAGAGAGAGAGAGAGAGAGAGAGAGAGAGAGAGATAGAGAGAGAGAGAGAGAGAGAGAATGAGAATGTTAATTCTGATGCTTTCATTTGGAGGGATTTTTTTAGGGTTGTTTTTTTGGGAGGGGGTGAGAGGATAAGAAGTTGAGGAGTGCTATGGGATGGAAGCAGGGAGAAAGAGTACAGTACTATACAGTAAAGTTAATAGTAGGTACTAAAGATAAAGTGAACAACTGCTAGATATATCAGTGGTTAGAGAGCCAGGCCTAGAGATGGGAAGTCCTGGGTTCAAATGTGGCCTCAGATACTTCTTAACTGTGTGACCTTGGACAAGTCACTTAACCCAGTTACCTAGCATTTATTCTCTTCTGCCTTGGAACCAATATGCAGCATTGATTTTAAGACAGAAGATAAGAGTTTAAAAAAATTAAATTGAGTGTTGTNAGAGAGAGAGAGAGAGAGAGAGAGAGAGAGAGAATGAGAATGTTAATTCTGATGCTTTCATTTGGAGGGATTTTTTTAGGGTTGTTTTTTTGGGAGGGGGTGAGAGGATAAGAAGTTGAGGAGTGCTATGGGATGGAAGCAGGGAGAAAGAGTACAGTACTATACAGTAAAGTTAATAGTAGGTACTAAAGATAAAGTGAACAACTGCTAGATATATCAGTGGTTAGAGAGCCAGGCCTAGAGATGGGAAGTCCTGGGTTCAAATGTGGCCTCAGATACTTCTTAACTGTGTGACCTTGGACAAGTCACTTAACCCAGTTACCTAGCATTTATTCTCTTCTGCCTTGGAACCAATATGCAGCATTGATTTTAAGACAGAAGATAAGAGTTTAAAAAAATTAAATTGAGTGTTGTCTTTATAGGGTTGAGGGCTATCACAGTTTTGGGCATCCACTGAGGGGGTCTTGGAACACAAGCCTAGCAGATAAAGGGGGACAATGTAATATACAATATATTGTATTATTACTGTATTTAATGTTGGTAATGTCTTAGTGTTTTTTTATTTTTATTCTCCCAATATATTTAAAAATTGACAAGTGTCTCTGTGTAAAATTGACTTCCTCTAGTTACATTTAGCCAAATGACATTTCTTTAAGACACAGATCTCATATTGAGTAGAATTGAATGTGCTTGAAAATTCAGTCCTGCTACACTGGAATAAAGGGAAATTGGGAGAGAAAAGTAGACATTGAAAGGTTGATAGAAATGGTTAATAATGCTATAAAGATCCATTTCCATTACAAACATTAATTTCCAGTAGATTTGATTGGAAAGGACCTAAGGATAAAAGATGAGAACAAGCTGGGCAACTCTATGAGAAGGGATTTTTTATAGGACATAATCTGACTGAACATTTCTTCCTCTTATGAGCCATCCCTCCTATTTCTTCTTTCTCTGCTCTCTGGTTACCAAAACAAATCCAATAGGAGTCAAACCTATTTTAGCAGGCAAGACCTTGGCTTGGTTATAGTGAATATTCTGGTTTTTATTGAAATGCTCTTCTTCGATTGGTCTTCTGATAAGTCATTTTTTTCTTTTTTATAACTAAATGCCATTATACCGTCTTGCTTATTCTTCACTTCCTTATGAGGTGATCTCTCCACAGTAGTAGGTTGGAAAGGGGGATCTTTTTTATTCAGCTCAGATTGTACCATGCTCCTCACGGACTGGATGACATTCCTCTCAGCTTCCGCTATGTTCATCATTTTTTTTTTGCCAGTCTAAATTTGTATAGGAAGTCAGTAAGGAAAATTTCCCTGAATTTTGGTTTCCTCTTGCAGAGAGCAAGTCAAATGAGCTAGAGAAGGAAATGGCAAACCACTCCAGTATCTTTGCCCAGAAGACCCCAAATGAGGTTGTGAAAAGTTGGACAAGACTGAAAAATGAATAAACAACAACTGAAGTAATTCAGATTGGTGCCTGCCCCCTAGGAGCTTTCAGTATAGGAAAGAGGATCAGAAATTCCCCAGTAATTTCCAATACAAGTTGGAGAGATTTAAAAAGGCAGGAGAGGGGAGAGAGAGCCTAAGTAGCAATGCTGTTATCTACAGAGGCATCATGGTACAAAGGAGAGAATGTACAGATTTCAGCATTCTGTAACCTAGTAATAACATGGCATAATATGGAACAATGATATCAAATTCAAAATAGAAAATGGGACCACTAAACTGTACATAAGGATTCCTGCTGCTGTATATCAATTTAGGAAACTACATATTGAACATTCTGTTCAATATTTCCCAGTTACATTTTAATCTGGTTCAGACTGTAGCTCCTCCTCCCCACCAGTGTTTTACACCTCTGGTGTTAAAAGTGTTAAGAGTCAGAGATCTGTGAGCAAATTCTACATTTCTTTTCCTTATTATCTCTATGACTGTGGACAAGTTATGCAATCAGTCTCAGTTTTCTTCTCTGTAAAATGGGTGAGGGAGGGAACAGACTAGATGGCTTCAGAGTTCTAGCTCTAGATATATAGCCTCCTGTATTGGGAGGGGGTAAAAACCACAATTCATTCCTTCCTAAGATCCAGGGAATCGCTTGAGTCTAGTGAAGAATGATTCTAAGAAATAAGATAGCATGAGGAGGCTGGAGTCAGAATTCAGGGGTCCTTGAAAACCAGGCAGAATACTCTGGACCTGACAAAGTGGGCTGCAGGGAGCAATTGCAGATTCTTAAGTAAGCTAAGAGTATAAATAAAGAGGTCCTTTAGGAGGATTCATCTGAGAGCTCCACTTAGTAATAATAGCAGCTCATATTTATATACTGCCTTAGGTTTCACAAGATGCTTTCCTCTGAGTAGCCCTATAATACAATCATCATTAGTCTATTCTACAAATAAAGAAAATTAGTCCCAGAGAGGACAAAAACATACTATAGTCACATGGTTAATAGTAAAGCCAATACTCAACCACTTCTCATAGAATTAAGAGGTGGAAAGACTTTGTGAGTTGACCTAGTTCCGATCCCTTATTTTACAGAAGAGAATACTGAGCTCTAGAAGTTAAATGATTAGCCACTGGGCTAAAGGACAGAGAAGGAAACTATAGTAGGAATGAGGGGAAGAGTGATAGCAAGGGCAACAACCCCACGCTATAATCATTTTTGTTATTGTTCACTTGTGTCTGACTCCTTGTGTCTCCATGGACTTTGCAAAGCACTCCAGGCCCTTGTCTCCTCTGCTGTCTCTCAGAGTCTGTCCAAGGTCATGTTCATCTCTCCATCTCATTCTCTACTGTCTCCTTTTCCTTCCTCCTTCAGTATTTCCCAACACCAAGGGCTTTTCCAATGAGTCCCATCTTCTCATTATATGGTCAAAGTATTTAAACACCAGCTTTAATATTTGACCTTCTAGTGAATAGTTTGAAATTATTTCCTTAAATATTGATTGATTTGATTTCTTTATTGTCCAAGGGACTCCCAAAGGTCTTCTTCAGCACCACAACTTGAAAGTGTGGATTCTGTGATGCTCAATTGTCCTTTAAGTCCCAAGTCTCACAGCCATACAGTATTACTGGAAAACCTATGGGATTTTACAGTTTGCAAAGTTTCTTTACATGTTATCTCATTTGATCTTCACCATAACCAATAAGGTAGGTGTTCACATTCTACAGACAAGGAAACAGACTAAGTGAGCTAAATCTCTTGCCCAGGATTATATAACCAAGTGTTTAATGCAGGATTTGAACCAAGTTCTCCCTGATTTCAAGTTTACTGCTCTATCCACTGATCCACCAAGATGCCCATGACATGATTAGATCAGAACTGTATGCACAGGATATATACAAGAGTGGGCTATGCCAGTCCCCAGAAGCAACTAAGTGATCGAATCTCTGATCCCTTTAGAAGCTGAAGCCTATAGAGTTTGATTCAACATCAGGCACTAAGGGGAAATTCTATATAGAACATAAAAAAAACAATGAACCCAGGAGTCTTGGATTTAAAGTCTAGTTTTATAATCTTAGGCACATCTCTTTGGGTCTCGGGGCCTTAATTTCCTTGTCTATAAAATGAAGGAGTTGTACCAGGTAAACTGCAAGTCCCTTTCCCACTCTAAATCCATTAGAATCCATCCAATTCTATGACTGTCAAAATAGTTCCCAGTTCTATACATTTTGAGAAAACAAATCCCTTTCTTTGCAATCACTCCTTTTGTGGTAGTAGGTAGAAGTAGCAATGCCCCTATTCTAAGGAACAGAAAACTGAGAACAACTTACATGACAACAACACTGTAAAAATAGACAACTTTGAAAGACTTCAGAACTCTAACCCAACCAGGATTCTAGATGACTGATGAAGCATTCCATCCATGTCCTAACAGAGAAGTGATGGCTTCAAGGTACAGAATGAGATACTTATTTGTGTGGATGAGGCCAATATAGGATTTTGTTTTGCATGTTTATGACAAGGGTTTTCATTTTCTTTTTTCCCCAAATAGGGAAGGGTAGGGTAGAGAAGAAAACAGATTTTTTTGTTAATTGAGAAAATAAAAATTCATTTTAAAAATGAGCTTGAGAGACACTTGACTATTATCACATAACTAGTAATGGGCCTATGGTCTGGTCTGTCAAAAACAGAATTTAGGAGTCTCTCATGACTCCAAGGTTCAGTGTTCTTTTTGTACTAATCCCTTGTTGGCCGGAAAGGGATGAATCTGAGTGATAGTATCCTACCCAACCTAAACAACAGAGTGGCAAAAGGAAATTCATCAGTCTTACAGTTCAATAAATCCTCCCTCCTCTTGAGGACACCTTCAGAGATAGGAAACTCCTAATATCCTAAGAAAGCTCATTCACCTTGGGGCAGCTTGAAATGTTCATATCTGAGCACAAAAACTCTAAGCTCTCTTCTACTTGACAGTCTCTCATATACTTGAAGATAACTTTCATGTCACACACTTAAGTCTTCACATCTATCAGCTAATAGTGCCCTAAGCTAATTCTACCAATGGCAAAATTTCCAGACTTCTTGCTCTTCTGGTCCCTCTCCTCTGGGGTAAACACTCTTTGTCAAATATTGGACATTTTTATGAATATGTGATCTAATCAATGTGGCTATTCCCTACTCTGATGCACATCTCAACCCACCTATGATTTCCCTTCCTGTACAACTTCCAGTACATGCAAATAGGGTACATCCAACTGCTGGATCCTCAATCCCTTGGCATTGCATGGCTACCAATAGAGCCTGAAGGATATCCACCTATACTCTCACAACATGGCTAGTCTATTTTAAATCTCTTAGATCAAGTCTATTACACCATCTTCCCTGGACAATTCTTTGTTAGTAATGTGTTTTAACATATTCATTCTATGAATCTCTCCATTGCCTTTTGGTTGACTCGACTTTAATGCAGAGAAGACTGACATTCCATGACTCATAACTCTGTAGTATCAGGAATAACTGCTGTTTAAAAGGTGGACCATTGTTCTAAAGGAGGCTGTCATTCCTGAAATAACACCTAGAATTGAATATAGTACTACAGGAGAGTCTTCTAGATACTACACTTCTATAAATGGTGTTATTGGGCTGTCACATCATCTGCTGACCATCTTTGAGGTAGTAGGCTATTAAAAGCCTCAGCTTTATTTATTTATCTATCTATCTATCATCTATCTATCTATCTATCTATCTATCTATTTATTTATTTGTTTATTTGTTTGTTTGTTTGTTTGTTTGTTTGTTTGTTTTTAAGACCTTACCTTCCAGTCTTGGAGTCAATACTGTGTATTGGAGCCTTGATATCTCCAAGGCAGAAGAGTGGTAAGGGTAGGCAATGGGGGTCAAGTGACTTGCCCAGGGTCACACAGCTGGGAAGTGTCTGAGGCCAGATTTGAACCTAGAACCTCCCATCTCTAGGTCTGGCTCTTAATCCACTGAGCTACCCAGCTGCCCCCAAAAGCCTCAGTTTTTATGACTGAGAGACCACAGATAAAATCCCAAAATGCAGCACTTAATAGTTGTGTGACATTTCAAAGTCATTTACACATCTTTGGACTTGGTTCTCAAGATATCTTCTTGATCTAAAGCCTAAGATTGTTGCCATCTAGCCAGATATCTGCCTTCCTATATCTGTGCAGTTGATATTTTAATCCCAAGAAGAAACCTTTACATTTGTCTCTAATAAATTTCATTATATTTACCCCATCAATTTTAAGCTTAATCAAAAGATTAGGATGTGGGGGAAGAGGGGAGGGAGGAGTCCAGATGCCATCATCCTAAATACTGACAGTTCTCAGGCATATCATGCCATCTGCAAATTTTATAATCATGCTATTTGTGTTTTCATTGAAATCATATTGAAATGGCAGAAAGAACAGTGTCATAGGCATACTCCTAGAGACTTCTACCCAGCTTGATGCCAATTCTTAAAGCATGACATCTTGAGTTCTATCATTTAACCAAGTTCACATCTACTATCCTCAAGCTAGCCCCAAACCTACCATCTTGTCCACAAGAGATATTGTCAACATCCTTCTGAAATCTAGATGTACAAATATATTATAGTCAGTCATAAAAGAAATAATGTAGCATGGCCTATTCTTGATGAAGCAATGTTGGGTTCTTCATGATGAGTCCCACAATCAGATTTCTTGAGTTTCAGTCATAGTTCTCAGATTAGCTGCATGATCACCGACGTCATTTACCTCCCTAAGACTAAGATTTTTTAAAAATCTCTAAAATGGAGATTTCTGACTCTATTACTTCCCTCAGGATTGTTGTGAAGAAATTACTTTGAAAATTATAAAGGATTCTGTTGCATGTTCCAAAAGTCTTAATGTAATTTTAATCTTTTAAATCCTAAGCTGCTAAAGTTTGAAGTTGCACTCAGATTTTTGGTATACCTCTTCCAAGTGGGTTCTTGGTCATATTATCCTAATTTCTATCACAATAAAAATCTAAATGCTAACTCAGAAAAACAGAAAGGAACACCAAGGACTCAAAAGTTGCTTAACATAAAAGGAGCAGAAGAGAAAGAATTTTCCAGTACATAATCATCTCACTGTTGAGGGGAAAGTTTGCCAAAGTTCTTGAGGGAAAATCCTGCTAAAAAGAACCTCTAAAATTTTTTCAAAGAGATTTTTAAAAATGATATTTTTAAAAATTCAATTTTAATTTTAAATTATTTTGATATAAATGTTTTTAAAGTCTCAATGTAAAATGTCCATGTAATATAAACAAAAAATGGATCACATATCATGTATTATTACTAATGGTTAAAAATATCTATGGAGAAAAATGTTTGTTTAGAAATCACAAAGTATTTTCCCAGAGAAACTATGTTATGAAGTCTGACTGGATTCCTAAGTTAGCCTAGAAAAGCCATCTTAACGCATACTTCAGTCTATAAGTGACTGATTTCATGATCACAACCAGTCCACAATTTCTCATCTTAGGCAATATTTGCAATGCATGTCTTCTCATATTTCTTCTCTACAATGTGCTGGGAATCTTTTGACATGGTATGGATATCAATGGAGTATTAAGGGTGTCCCAAGAGTCTTTGTGCCATTTTATGCTATTAAAGCTTGATAACTTTGAAACTCTAAAATCCATCCATTCATTATCCGTTATACTTGCTATGTAATCCATAATATAGATGAAAACTATTAATAGCAATACCTTGAATTCTACGTCCCAGGGGAAAGGCTTCATTTTAGAAGGAGGAAAGAAGGGATAAATTTAAGTTCTTTTCCTTGTCTTAAAGGACTGGCAAAATTTGGAAACAAGACACTAATTTGTCAGTAACCTTTGAAATCCTTCCTTCTAATCAAAACTTCAATTTCCTCTATGCAGAAAAACTCAGGGGCTATAAAGAAAGCTATATTGCCTAAAGGATGCTAATGTATGACTAGGCTGTAGTCTCAGCACATTAAAAGCTGGAAGGGATCTACCTTCTAAACCCCAATCCCCCTTTTTACGGATGAAGAAAATTGATCCAAAGCAGTGATCTTAAACATAGGGACTAAATACTTAGATTTAAATACATGTCCTGTGATTCCAAATCCAATTCATCTCTCAGTGATCCTAAAAGGTCCTCATCTTTGGAATGTACTCCCTCTTCAATCCTCTCTTACAAATCTAGCTTCTCCCCAGTATCAGCTTGAGTACCCTCTCTTCCATGAAACATTTTCTAATCCCCCAACTAGTTTCATCCCTCAACTTGGAATTACCCTCTATTTAGATAGTATATATTTATGTAAGACCTTATTTTATGTGAACAAAGCACACACAAGTTCAGGTATATGTGATTGATAATTTAAAAAATAAAGGCAGAAAAATATGTAAAATAAAAATGTTAAATTACATGCTAAATCTGCATCATTTTCCCAGGTGGCATAAAGTCACACAGATGTTGGCCCAATCTTGCTTTGCGAAGCATTAGTGTGAGTCATTAGGTTGTTTTGCACCAAACATTAGCTCCCATGTCAGTCTTTGTCCCACCAACTCTTTGCTCAGAGTTCTCACTTGTAACAAGTCTTGTCTGCATCAGAACAGAGCTTTCTTTTGTTTCACTAATGATATTTAGGCTCCAAATACATGAGTAGTGATGCTGGTAGCTCTGATAAGCCCAAGAAAAATTCTAAAGTATCTAGGATTGTTTATATAAGAAATAATAAATAATGGAGTTCACTATTATGCACAACTTACTCAAAGGGTCTTAGGCAGTATTGTTGGAATAAACCAAGGTCCTACTTTTTTTTTAAATATATGTACACATTGTCCCCTCTTATTTCCAAACAGTACAAATGAATAAAGATTTCTATGCCAGGCCTTACACTAAGCACTAGGGATAAAGAAAAATGTTCAAATAAGACTTGTTCTCAAGGAATTTTGATTGACATTTGTTAAATTATTATTATTATTATTATTGGCCCATATTTATTATTAGCTAATGTATTTGTTATTGTTGATTATTATTATTGATATAATAATAATAAATAATAATACAATTAAATAATATATTAATATTATTATATTAGCTAATATAAATATTAGCCTATATTTAACTGGTAGAGTCTTGATCCCCTTAAACAACCACTGTTTTCCCAGTTTCTTCCCTTCTTTCATTTCTGAGAGCACAGTCTCTGAAGGCTCCATGTTGTGTCAGAGGGGCTCTCTTGGCAAAAGACAGTGTGATCCTAAGATGTGGTCATGAAGGAGAGCAAAGCTGTACCAAGGATGAACCATTAAAAATCCTTCGTGCACTGTTTTAAATAAAGTAGTCAATTCTTTCCAGCAGGCATCTAATAGTAAGTAATCTTTTGGCCACCTCTTTAAGTCTAATTAACTTGCAAAGTAATCTTTCTGTTTATTCTACCTTCTCAACTCTAGGAATCAAAACCCACACTCTTTCCACCAGTTAATTCTTCTGTGCCTCAAAATATTTGCCATGGACCTCCTGAAAAGGTCAGATTTCTAAAAATCAAAGAGTTCTCCTGGTCAAGGAACTTGCTATTTGAAAATCTGGGCAGTTGAGGCAGCTTGGTAGGTGGCTCAGAGGATAGAGAGCTAGATCTGGGGAAGGGAGATCCTGGGCTCAAATCTGACCTCAGACATGCCCTAGGGAAGTCACTTAACCTGGGTTGCCTTTACCACTCTTCCGCCTTGGAACAAATACTTAATATTTATTCTAAGAGAGAAGGCAAGAGTTTAGGGAAGGGAATGAAAGACAAAAATTTAGGTATGAGAAAGGTTGAAAAGAAAGGGAAGGGAAGGGAAATTTGGGCAGATGTAGCATGTGTGACTAAAATGTGTCATCCCTGCTGGTGAACGGAAAAGAAAGATGCCAGTATCTCTAGCAGTACCAGAGCACCCCACAGCAATGGCTTTTGTTTTACACTATTTATCAAGATAGTTTACGTGGAGATGTACAACCAAGAACAAAACAAATACTACATAGAAAAAAAGATCTTTCTTTGTTTTTAAAAGCCAGAGTCTCTCTATCTTGCCCAGGAAACTAAGGTTCTGAGGGATAAATGATGTACCCAAGATGGCACAGAAGATGAATGACAGAGCTATCACTGGAATTTAGATCTTCTAGAACTCTTAAATCCAATACTTATTCAAGGGTCCTCTTTCTGTTACTTAATCTCTAAGTCATTTAGGAGATTATCTTAAAAGAAATGCGGCTGTGGTTCAAAATCTTACCTCAGCTACTTATCGTTGATAAAAGTCACTTAAATCTATCTGGATCTCAGTTTCTTCATCTGTAAAATGCTGGGCTAGTTGGCCTGTGAGAGCCTTTGCAAGCCTAACTCCCTTGATTCCTTGCCAGGATAGTGTATTTCCTTTCTCTCCTCAAAAATGAATATTCTTCTACACTAAATAGATTCTTTTTTTTTTTTTTTTAATTTTAAACCCTTAACTTCTGTGTATTGACTTATAGGTGGAAGATTGGTAAGGGTAGGCAATGGGGGTCAAGTGACTTGCCCAGGGTCACACAGCTGGGAAGTGTCTGAGGCCGGATTTGAACCTAGGACCTCCTATCTCTAGGCCTGGCTCTCAATCCACTGAGCTACCCAGCTGCCCCTACTAAATAGATTCTTACTGGAAACTAACATCCCATCATCCAAACAACTAAACTACTCTCACTGTACCTCTAACAGTAATATTCAAGAACTGAGTATGGGCTGACGATGGATCAGTAATAAATACAATTATAAAAATAGCTTATGTAATACAGGAATATATTAATAGGAATATGATGTGCAAGCATAATAAAGGAATCCTTCAACTCTAATTTTGGCAGCAAGTAAGGATCTTGTTTGGAATAAAATGTCTGATTTGGGGTTCCCTCTCCTAAAAAAGGACAGATGAGTTGAAGTAAGTCCAAGATAGAATTATTAAAATAACATGGATTCACAGAGTGCCTTTCTGCCTAAATATGCAGGGTATCCTCCCATCTATCATCTAGTTTATCCTTAAAATATCACCACAAGATGCTTCTTGTTGTTCTTCAAAAAATGATGCTCTGTCTCTCTCCTATCTCCATGCCCTTGAACTATTCACCCTCCATTTATGGGATATACTCCCTTCCATACTCCCACCTCTCAGAATAAATACCTAATTTCCTTCAAAGCTCATCAACTAAATGCCTTTCCTGCTTCTCTGAACTGCTAGTGACTACCTTCAAAAAAAAGACACTGGATTAGTTAGCTTATAGTTTATATATAACTGTTGTTTTTGTTCAACCGTGTCTGACTCTTCCTGACTCCATTTCAGGTTCTCTTGACAAAGATACCAGACTGATTTACCGTTTCCTTCTCCAACTCATTTTTACCAATGAAGAACAAAAAGGGATTAAGTGACTTCTCCAGGGTCACACAGCTAGGAAATATCTGAGGCCAAGTTTGAACTAAAGAAGATGAGCCTCCCTAGTGCTCTATTCACCCTGCAACCTAGATGCCTGTATGTATGTATACTTGATCTTCTTTAATAGACAGTAAAGTCCTTGAGGGCTGGGACTGGTTAATTTTTTTATATCCCTCTTGCCTGGAATATAAGAGGTACTTAATGTATGCCTGACCATGGCTGGAGAAAGAGAAGCATGATTATCTCCTCCTCTGAAAGATAAAGGAAGGTCTTAACATAGACCTAAAAATGGCAGAATGAGTAAAGAATGCAAAAATGGAAGCTCTGTTTCTTGGTTTCTGAGAGAATCTTTTGTCCATTCTACCAAGCAAATGATCTCTTGAAACTTTTTTCTACCCTGTGATGTAACGAGGCCCTTCTACACTCTGTTCTGAAAATAAGAAAAGCCAAGAAAACCCAGACATTATAGGATTTCCCCCCCCCCTTGGGGAAAAGTAAATACCTCAAGTCCCAAAGCCCGGATAGACACAGGATTGTTTGCAATGTTTTTTCCAAAACACGAAGTAGGTTTAACCGTTTCGGAAAGGTCTTTTTAAAAAAAATTTAAACATTTATTAATATTCATTTTTAACATGGTTACATGATTCAAGCTCCTACTTTCCCCTTCACCCCCCGCACTCCCCCCACCCATGGCCGATGCACATTTCCACTAGTTTTGTCATGTGTCCTTGATCAAGACCAATTTCCAAATTGTTGGTAGTTGCATTGGTGTGGTAGTTTCGAGTCCACACCCTCAATCATGTCCACCC